>NW_026125773.1:0-95407 GCF_943737965.1 Phodopus roborovskii | reverse complement strand
TATTAAGGCTATAACAGTTATATCCCTACAATACAGAAAATGTTTCTGAGACAGCACTCTTTTGTTGGATGCAGATGTCTTTGGTCCTAGCTTTATGTTTTCTAGGTCAATGAAGGTACTTAGTCTTAATTTGCAAATTTAAACTTTAAATTAATTGGCTGTACCACCTCTGAGTTTTCAAATTACAATTTTGAGTCCTGTAGTCAACTAGCAATTACAATTACCAGTAAAGGAATCCCTAGGAGCATGTCTCCTGCATTTAAACCAAATAGGAGGAATACTTTCTTGTGTACACTATAGCAGGAAATGGTAGGCAATCAGTTGCTGGATTTTTACTTCATGCAACTGGAAATTATCCAGAAGGTGGTAGCTTTAGTAATTTAATGAATTTCCAAGATTTGGATTGTGGTTGTCAGTCCTAAATGCCCTGTTGATTTTGTTCACTAAGTTCTTGAGTTACACTGTATTCCTCTAGTGGATTATTTTTCTGATTAGCCTCCTTCATCATTTTTATAATTCCTTTAATTACCAAATCCATTGGTCACATTATCAAGGGACTTGCTCTTGGATGTGGCACAATTCCTGCAATCAATCTTGGATAAATCTCTTTTCACATGAAAGACAGGACTTTGAAACATGCTATCTTGTACTTTCTACTCACCATATCCTGTCACTCATGTCTACTTAGCCAATCAGAGACTCAGGAAGATCTGTTTAACTGAAGGGAGGATTCTTCTAGGAGCCAGAGTTCTGCTTTAGTTCCACTTGTGAGGAATTCTAATGTTTTGTGTGCACTTTTCTTTGGGCTCTACTGTGGGTTGAGTGCTTGAAAGCCCAAAACCTCCCATGGTAATATAGGACCCACTGTCCCAGAAGGGAAGGAGTGGCTTGGAAAGGTGTGTGTGATTCCAATGTTCCTAGATTGAGAATTGCAGCAGCTGATGCTGAGCCCGGGGAGCTGTTCCTTCCCCAACTGGGTAGAAACCAGCAGCCAGAAACTGGTTGTGCTTGCTTCTTGCCTAGTGATGTGCATCCTATATCTGCTTGTCCTTTTTCTTCCTTGCAATTCCATTGGGCAGGGGAACAGACTTTGATCACATCACACTGTGGAATTTGCCTGTTCATAGTGTAATGGCAGAGCATCTTGATCCAGACTGTGAATAGAATATGCCTGATTTGACATTCCTTTGAATTGCTGATAACTGTTGTGCTGGATTGTCAGCATGGAAGACATATGTGCCCAATTCAGAGAGAGCTCATCTCTCTAGTATGTTCCAGAAGTTCTGAACTTTTAATATTTAACATTTAGGTTCAGGATTTATCTGGAGTTAATTGTATTGAGCTTGTAAATTGTATCTCATATGGACAGCAGTAATCCACTACTAAAGTGTTTTGTAGAGAGTATAACAGATGACATAAAAACATACCATATCTTAGGAGAGAGACATTAAGTCACATAAAGTATAATTTAGATAAATTAGGGCTGCTTCCTGAATAGCCCAGAATTATTTGACCTATATGCTAACCACACCTGTTAGAAATTGATATGTTAAGATGTAAATGTTTTTTTTCATCAGGATTAAAAGCATTTGAGCTGCATTTCCATAATGAAAGAGAAAATCCTGATTTTACAACCAGTGAAATGCCAACTGAACATCAAAGAACAGTCCTCTAAAGTGCTGTTCAAGGTTCATAACAGGGTTGAACCAAACAATAAATCCTGTTGTAAGTTAAAGTTTAATTTATTCTAGAACAGTATATCTCGAGGTTTTCTGAAAAACGGATGTGAGGAAAGGCCAGGTTTGTTGATTGATGTCACTTGAACCCTGTCTGTAGCATAACAAGTCATTGCCCTCATTATCTTCTTGACTAAACAACCTTAATTCTTGGATTGCTAGTCTGTAGCATCGCAGAGTTCTAAAATTACCAGTCTATACAACATAAGGCTGTGTCCAAGGCCCTGACCAAAAAAAAAGGAAAAAAAAATCATAAAGGATTTTCATGTGGAGCATGGCTTCTTGTTTCAGAACCTAAGAAGAAAAACAGTGCACTGTATACACTTCAGGGAAAAATACTCTAGGCAATGGTGAGATCACAACTTGCAGCTTAAGGCAGTGAGATTCATGGGTCTCCATTAAAAGAAGGGCATGATGGTGTAGGTTGAGTGGCTTTCTGGGTTATTTTCCCACATGTATTCATTCCTTCCATGTGAATGACAACACAGAATTGCTGTGTGTGCAATGTAGGGAGGGAAGCTTTCCCTACTCGGTGTTCAGTTTCCAATTAGGGTGATCTCCTGTATTGATGTTTAGAGTCAGAAAACACAGATGTTTATGATTCATAATAGTAACAAAATTATAGTAATGAGGTAGTAGTGACAGCTATTTTATAGTTGTTAGGTTGCCAGAACAGGAAGAACTAACTGTGTTACAGTGACACAGCATTAGGAAACTTGGGAACCAGTTGTTTAGATTAATGAGTCCTAGGGCTCAGGCTTGCCTCACACTATTTAATTGAGGAGTTGTTTGTAATTTTATACAGCTGCTTAATCCTGGGAAGACAGTTTGCATTGCGTCCAGGCAGGACATTGAGTATTGTGTGAAAAGAAAAAATACCACAGTGAACCTGCTACTTCCAATCCCTCCAGCATTTATGGTGGACTTACCCATGAAGATGGACCTGTGTATGAATGGTGTTCACTTACCAACTGTAAGGCAGTGGTGGTAATAAAACAAAAAGGGAGGGGTAAGGAGGAGTTCAGATTCCCTGCTTTTGTGGTAGTTGACATTAGCACTGAGAAATGAGGCAATCATTTTTTTTTAATGCCAGAGCTTTTACAGTTGAGTATATATCATATTGTGAAAATGTACCCCATTTCTTTTAAAATCAGTTCTCCAGTTAAGGGAATACTTGGTTGTTTCCAGTTTATGGTTATAATGGATAAAACCTTGGTGTTCATTGTGGTAGAAGGGAGCATCTTTTGGGTTTATGACTAAGGGTGGTACAGCTGGACATTGACATAAATATACTCTCAGGTTTCTGAAGAATGATGATACTTATTTCCTTAAAGGCTGTATTAAATTGCACTTTTAAAAGGAGTGGAGGCTTGTTGTCCTTGCTTACCTTCCTTACCAGCATGAGCTGTCACTTACATGTTTAATATTTACCATTCTCAAAGTTGTAAGATGGAATCAAAAAAGTAGTTTTCATTTGGAATTCTCTGATAGCTAATTGTGTCAAACATTCCTTTAACTGTTTCTTAGCTACTTGTCATATATCTGCTCAGAAATCTTGGCTTACATACATATGCCATTTTTTATTTGGATTATTTAGATTTTTTAATGTAGGCAGGTGTTTTGTTCTAACTGCAGCTCTCCAATAAAGACACTGAGGCTTATATCAATTATACATGGCTCTAGCTTATTACCAACTAGCTCTTCTAACTTAAATTAACCCATTTCTATTAGTTTATGTGATGCTCAGGGTTCATGACATTAGCCTGTTCATCTTCTCTTGCTACCTTTTTGTCTGGTCCATGACTTCACTGACTCCACCCTTTTTTCATGAATTATCCTAGTTTGGTCCCGCCACCAATCTCTTCATGCCCTGCAATAGTATTTTGAGCTCGGTTTTAACGACTGAGAGTAAAACAAATTCATATTATACAGAAAACATTTTTCACAGCATACAACGTTTAGAATTTTTTAGTTCTTTATTTCACCTCTACTGGATGTGGAGTTGTTAAAAATTTTCCCCCATTTCTTAAGCTGACCTTTTGCCTGATAGAGTGTCCTTGGTCTTACATGATCCTTGCAGTTTCATGGTGTCCCATTTATTAATTGTTTTTCTATTCAGAAAGTTGTCCCCTGTGCCAATGTATTCAAGGCTTTTCCCCACTTGGTCTTGTTTCTGCTTCAGTGTGTCTGATTTTATGTTGGGGACTTTCACACGCTTGACTTGAGTGTTGTGCAGGGGGATCTATATGAATCTATTTCAATTCTTCATGCAAAAATTCAGTTTCACTGGTACAATTTGTTGAAGGTGCTGTGTTTTGTTTCCCATTTTGTATTTCTTAATTTCCTTATCAGAAATCAAGTGTGCACCTGTGTTTTGATTGATGCTAGAGTCTTTAATTCCATTCCATTGTTGAACATGTCTGTTTCCCTGGCAGTGCCATGGT
Source organism: Phodopus roborovskii (assembly GCF_943737965.1). Taxonomy (NCBI): domain Eukaryota; kingdom Metazoa; phylum Chordata; class Mammalia; order Rodentia; family Cricetidae; genus Phodopus; species Phodopus roborovskii. The sequence continues at coordinate 91,227 of NW_026125773.1, read as the reverse complement.
ATTCCTTAACTGTTGTTTTACCTATATTTTTTTTGTTATTCATATGAAGTTTCAAACTCTACTTTATAAGTATTTGATGAAGTGTGATGTAATTTTTATGGGTATTGTGGTGAATTGTAAATTGTTGTTAGTGTGATGTCCTTTTGACTGGCTTAATGCTATTGATCATGAGTATTGGAAATCTTTCCATCTGCTCATATCTTCTTCAAACTCTTCCTATACATAAATCTTTTTATCATACATTGTCTCACTTGTTTGTTAAGAATTTCTCTTTTTGTGTGTGTCCTTTGTCTTATTTTTTTTATTTATTTTATATAACCAAGTCCATTTAAATGAAAACAACCATTTATAGGCAATGTTTGTGAATTTGGGCGTTGTTCTTTCCAAACTTCTTTCTGCTGGTAAGGGGCGCTGTCATGGGGGATTCGAAGAAGATTCAGAAATCCTGGCTGCAGACTGGAAGGCTGCTTTATCCAGCTGTTTTGAAAGTAGGATCACCTAAGTACTCTTTTTAGGTGGTCTGGCTTGATCAAACCACATTAGTCTGGAAGGAATCCACATCTTTTCATTTTCTGTGGAAACAAAAATAGAAATCCTTTTCCCCAGTAACTTGTTCTTCAACTTAAATATTGGAGTCAAAGCATTTTTTTTTTTTGGTAATTTAATTTATTATTTTACATGTTGATCCCAGTTCCCTCTCCCTCCCTCCTTCCATCCCTCCCTCCCTCCTCCCCTCTCTTTTACCCTCTCTGCCCTCTCACATGCACTCTAACCACCCTCTCCTCCTATCCCTCCATTCCAATTCCATATGTAGGGGAATCCCACACATTTGGTTCATGTAGATCTAACAGGTCATGTGAAGTAGGGACTAGGGCTTCTCTCCTGTCTCTAGATTAAGGCAGTTATCCCTCCATGGGGGATATGTTCGCAAAGTCCTTTTGTGCACCAGAGATACATCCTGGCTCCATTGTCTGAGGTCACTTAGACTGCTCCGTCCTTCTGGTTGAGACCCATATTCAGGGGGGCCTGTGTCAGTCCCATACTGGCTTCCCAGTTATCAGTGTGGGTGCCCATTAGATCCAGAAAGAGGAGTTTTTAAAGCAAAGCTGGGAGGTATTGGGGAAGGGCAACTGTTCCGAATCTGGGGCTCTGGTAATTATCCCAGGTTATAAATATCAGACCATAAACGTCTGCTTATCTCAGTTCCTGTAGTCTGGTTCATCTCAGTTCCTGGGGTGAGTGGAACAGACTGCTTGTTAAGCAATTTTCTGTTTTACCAAGATAAGGCTCAAATAGAGTTTTAAGTTGTAAGTAATTCTACAAGAGTATGTGACTCAAGGCTGGCTGTGACTCGAGTGCAGCTCCCAACATCTCCCCTATTTTATTATTTTTTCTGGAGGGTCTGTCTTAAGCTATGTGGTGGGCTCCCACAATCGATACCCTGGGGATGTGCTTGTCACTATGTGACGAATGGGTAGGACCTCTGACTTAGGCTACATAGGGTGCATGCACCTTCGGGACTCAAGGACATGGTCAAAAATCAGGCAAGAAACTCAGGCAAGAGGAGTGGGATCCTGAGAGAGGGCCCTTTGCTACTCCCTTCATTGAGGGACCTACAGCCAAATAGGAGGGCCTGCATCTGATTTGTGACACCATGATATTTCTGTCATTGACATCTCCATATTTGAGGGAACCAGGTCCTTTGTTGTTCAAGTCCTGTGAAATCAAGTCCTTGTCTAGGGGGATCAGAAGTGGCATTGTCACCATCCTCAAAAGGTTCCTCAGCGGAGTTCTATTCCTTTACCAAAAGCTGATGGTAGTGTAAAGAAATAGGTTTTTCAATCATGGATATAATTTGAGTTTTGATCAATCAAGTTAATTTCTGGAATGCCCTAGGCCCAAATGTCAGCAATAATCCTACAAATTGTCCCAGGAAAGAAGGAAGCAAGGGAGAAAGCCAAGGGGAGGTGGAAAACCAATTTTTATACCAGGACTCGGTCTGTCCCCACTATCCTTTACATTCCTCAAGACTTTTCTGTACTATATCTAAGCTGTCTTTCACTAAGCCACTCTTACCAGCATAAAAGAAACATTCCTCTTTGAGTGCTGCACAAATTCCTCCTTGTTGTAAATACCATAGGTTTAAGACTTGCCTGTTCTAGAGAATGACCCCTGAAAGAGAGCCAGAAGCGGGGTAGTTATGCTTCCAAGGTCTCAGGGCTGGTTTTCCTCTGTTCCACACATCTCACCAAATAGTCTGGCAGTCACTGGGCCTCATCTTCTTCCTGCCAGAAAACACAAATTTGCCAAGCCCCCTCAACCCCATATTAGGACAGGGTTGGGTTCTTTCCATAATGTCGTGCATGGATCTTTCCATTTGACTTGAGTAAATGTCTCTTGAGTTCCATCATATTAGAATCTGTCTGTCACAGATTGCTCATAGGTATCCATATTCCAAAAATTTAAAATGAAGAGTGCATGATTTAGAATCATGTGGAGACTGGGGACATGAATCCCTTCTCCTAATAAGTTGCATTTTTAAGGAGCTATGAGGATGCTCCACAATTCTTTGCTCTTGAGTATTATAAGAAATGCCTGTTATATGATTTATTTTTTATTGGGCACAAAACATTGAAACGCATTATTAGTATATCCAGGACCATTGTCTGTCTTTATAATTTTTTGGAACTCCCATGTAAGCAAAACATTTTAAACAGTGACTTATCACATGCTTAATGGCTTCTCCAGTTTTTGCAGTGGCCATTAAGAAGCCTGAATATGTATCAACTGTTAAATGAACATACTATAATCTGCCAAATTTTGCAATATGAGTAACATCCATTTGGCATAAATGATTAGGAAGCAGGGCTGAGGATTTACTCCTGTATTAGTTACTGGTAAATATTGTGGGCACACATCACTTGCATGTTCCTGAAGCCTTTTCAATCACAAATATAGGGGAATTTCAGGGAGAGGTGGAGGGGATCACATGTCTTGCCTCCAGTAGTTCTTTAACTAGATGGGAAGCCACAAGAAGTTTTTCTGCGGTTCAGAGTCATTGTTCCATCCACATTGGATGTCAGAAATCCATGCAATGGGAATGGGGGCTGGCAGTGCAAAAGCAACCCTCCTTAAAATGGCTAAATCATTTTCTATCTCCTTGAGTGTCTAATGGCAGTGTGGCCACAGAGCAAAACTTTCCTTGCTCCAGCTTACCTGTCACTTGTTGTTTGTCCCAGCCCATTTTACATATCATTTGGAGAGCTTTGTCTCTTGGCAGAATGCCTTGGGTGAGGGTTTGGGTAATAAGGACAACTCCCATCTCTTGCAAGAGGCCCCATCCCCACAATTTAGGGGGAGAGTACAGGCAGGATATAGGGCTGGAAGTAACCTGAATGGCCTTCAGCATCTTTCTACTTAAACCAAACTGTTTCCTTATACTATTACTATTTTGATGATGAAAGCTATGTGACTGCTGAGCTAATTCTACCTGAGATAAAGGGACTGTCATCTGACTCATTACTTTTACCAGTAGAACGGGAAGGTTTGAATGAGCTCTTATATGACCCACAAAGCAATATGCCTTTATTTGATGAATGACACTATGCTCAAACAGTAATTTAACCTGATTATTACTTTCAATGTATGGAACTGTCTCTATAACTTGAAGAGCTCTGAAAATATAATGACTATTAGTATAGATGAATCTTTCATTAGAAGCTGAAAAAAAGATTGCAATAGCTTGTAACTCAACTATCTGAGCTTAAGCTGGATCTGTCTGTACTACATATTCTATTCCCATCAATAAATAACATAAGCTGCTTTTCCATCAGAACAACTATCAGGAGAAACTAACATAGCATTTTTTAAAACAGGATTACTCTTTACAATTTTAGGGAATAGAAAAGGATGTATTAGTACAAATTGTAATGTCTATGAACTGATTATCAAATTTTTCCAAAAACTGAGCAAACCTGATGGACCAAAAATTATAAATAATAAAAGCTTGAAAACTTAGGCCCTAAATATATACAGAGAAAGAAAACTTCTAATGATAAAAGAAAATTAAGTCCTTAAATCAGGAGTGCCAGGGCTGGCCCCTGAGCCCACTCTCAGAAAAGGGGAGGTAACTACTCACCATCTAAGTAAACATTCTTTGCCTGTTAATTGCTGGTTGTAACGATTTAGAAATAACTATTAACTTAATATTTGGTATAGGGAACATGTATTATGCTTAGTTATCTGGCAAAATATCTCTTAGTCTAAATACAGCATTTTGTACCATACAAGCTACTGCTTTAAAATAAGGATTTAACACTTTAACTGAGGAAACAGGTAAATGCCACCATAACAATAGTCGACTTTGCCATAAGACAGAAAGAATTCTGACTGTGCTGTGTGGGAAGGACATAAGCCTCCCATGGTCTTGCATAGTCAATACAGCATATCTGCTGATGCTGGATTGCATTCTCCAATTGTAAGAGAACTTGTCTACTCTCTTCTGTTAGCTGTCTTGGTGAATTGGGATCACTATCTCCTTTCAGGATATTGCTTTGAGGTTTCAAATCACCAGTAGGTGCTTCTTAAAAAAGGATGCAACCATTACAATATTTCCTAAATAACTTCTGAAAATCATTCAATGATTATAAGCTATCTTTTCTAATTTCTAATCTTTGAGGCCTAATTTCTTTAGGATGTAACATAAGTCCCAAATACTTTTGAAAACTTTCTACTTTGACCTATAAAGCTTTCATTAGCTGACCTGGTCTCATTTGCATTTTCACTGACACCTTTCTAGGTGCAGGGGGTGGGGTGGGGTGGGGAGGGGCTACAGGGTCCACAGTTCCCAGAGGCTTTTTCTCAATAGCTGAAAAGGTCTCATTTGCATTTTCACTGACACATCTCCAGGTGGGGCCTAACAGAGCCTGCAGTTTCCAGAGGCCTCCTTTTAATAGCTTTTCTCAAATCTTATATCAAACTCCATTCTTTCAATTTCTTTTTTAACCACCAAAATTTAGGAAGATTTCTTTATTCTCTCCTCTGTTAAACTCTTCTGAGACATCCATACAGATTGCTCTGGCTCTCAGGCCATTCTGGCTTTGACCATTTCCTATTGTTTCACTCTGCAAGACGGTTATGGGAGATGCAGATCTCCAACCCTTTAAATTAAGACATGACCTGATATCTCTCTCTCTGTGTACTGTTTTTTTGGTTTGTTTGTTTGTTTGTTTTTTTGTTTTTTGTTTTTGTTTTTTTTTTTTTTGTTTTGTTTGTTTTTTGTATATCCCAAGCAATTCAAGTAGTACCTATTGTTGGGATTCACACATTCACGTATTCACAATCACTCTTCAGACACCCACATTTGTGGTCATACCATACATAGATAGCATACATACATTTTTCAGCTCTCCATTTCTTTAGAACAAGATTATTTTGTTGAAATAAAACATCCTTAATTGAAACCACTTATAATATGGCTGCTTAGATAACCCTTAAATTATGAGCATTCAAAATCTGAACAAATTTCAATAAATTCAGCAGTTTCTGACAGGCTGTATCAATTTTTCCATACACCTGGCTGGGTGTTAGCCACAGCAGTAGTCCCTAATGTTTAGAGCCTCCTTAAGTAGTCTATTAAGATCCTCACCCACATTTTGCCATATCAGGGGGTGAATATCTGGTCCTTCAAGAATAACCTAAGGACAATTTTTAGAAACAAAAGCAAAGAAACTTGCTAACTCTTTATATGAAAGTCTAATTCCTGTTTCTCGAAAGGAAGCCTTGAAGTCCCTTCGACAAATATTGACCTATTATTACTGAACAGAATGAGTGGGAACTCACCAGAAATCAGCGTGATCATGAGCATTGAGGACGGATTCCAAATAGCCTTGTTGCAGCTCACAGGTCTGCAGGTCCTGCACTCTTCTCTGGGCCCACTACCGACTTTCTTCAGGGTTGGGGGACTCCTTTTTGTAAAAGCCCTCCCTCAAGCAGGATGTTGAGCATCAATTGCTCCCACCAGCATGGCCTAGTTATTTGTGGGTTGAGGTGGGCTAGAACCTGAAAATAATGGGAGAGAAAGAAGGAACAAGACCAAGCAATGCTTGTCAAGGCCTAAGTTTATTAGGCAAAAAGAGGATTTTTTAAAGCAAAGTGGGGAGCAATTGGGGAGGGTAACTGTACCGACTCTGGGGCTCTGGTTGTCCCAGGCCATAAACATCAGACCATGAACATCTGCTTTTCTCAGTTCCTGGTGTATGGTGCATCTCAGTTCCTGCGGTGAGTGGAACAGACTATTTGCTAAGGAGTTTTCTGTTTTAGCAAGATAAGGCTCAATTAACGTTTTAAGGTGTAAGTAATTCTGCAAGATTATGTGACTCAAGGCTGGCTCCCAACACACTCATTACTTTAACAACATAGAAAACCTCATTGAAATGATTGATGTCCTTAATTCCAATCCTACACATTTCCTTTGCATAACATAAAGCAATTCATATTGTAGGAAACTCACAATATTAAATATTCACAGGTGAAAACATGTTTCGTTAAAGGGTTCGTTTAATGTCAATTATGTGATGCCAGTGCATGGATTTTGTGTCTGATCACACTTGTTCCCAAGAATGTTAGACCCTTGAGTTATTCTTGAAGCAGGAAATACAGAATGTTCTGGCAATGAACTTTCCATATATTTTCTTGTCCGCATCTCTAACCCTGTACATATCAGACATCCTTTGTTTATCATCTTGATATGAAGTGATAGGGAAGAACTCATGAAAGAGAAAATCAAAATCATGCAAACATTTTGATGGAGATTTTAGCCTTCAAACTTTATTTTCAACAAACAAAATGGATTTTTGTTGAACTGGGTCTTACTAAGTTCACTAGACACAAGATAAGTGACAAATGTTTCACAGATCACAAATGTAATCTGCAACCCAAGAGAGAGAGATCATGAGAGAGAGGGAGATGAAAGAGAGATAATGGGAGTAAAAGAGACATCACCCCAAGCTTCTCCACCTGGTTTTATGCTCTGTACCAAAGGCACTGTATATAAAGCTGGGGGAGAACCCTCCCCTATTACTGGTGGCTATGTTTGAAGCTCTGATTGGCTGAGTAACAGGACTAAATGAGCAGAAAATGCAAAGAACTTGAGGGCAGTGTTTGGATCAGGGCTACCAAATATTTTAAACTCTTTGTATAGATACAGAAGCCAGTAGGGTTTCCATGCAACAATCTAGGCTCTGTGGGTATGCCAGGGTTGTTTTAAGTAAGGCTTCTTCCTTCTTGCCAGGAATGATATGGGGAGGAAGGATTCAGGAGTTGGTGGGATTGCTTTTAGGAGGAGGTGTGGTTTACAAGTTCCCCTTAGGTGCCATTCTGTAGAGCATCACTTTGTGTAAAGCCTCAGCATTAACATTGAGCTGCATGTGGAGAGATGCTGGTTCCAGTCCTGCCAGTGTTAGGTAGCACCATTAAAAGCACTGCACTAGGGTGTAAATGGGGACATTCCACTGGATTCACCTCAGTTCAGACTTCACCCAAAAAAAGGCCTATCATTGCCTCCTCAGAGTAGTGGAAAGGAACAAGGTCTGCAGAAAAATTTGGGAGCATGGGCTAAAAGGAGGAAGAGTTAGGAGAAAGAGGAGAAGAAGATGGGAGAGGAGAATAAGAGACATCAAGAAGACTGAGTTTTGGAAAGAAGAGAGAACAACAAAAGAGATACCATATTAGATGGAGATATTTTAGGTGTTATTATGGGAGATTATATTCTCCCAAGATAACTATCTCCTAAAATTTGTAATGAGAGCATTTGTTTCCCTAACCAAGTCATAGCCAAATCTCTGGAAGTTTGCCTACCTGGTACCAATATAAGATTACCTTAGAATAGTTTGTGGAGAAACAGTTCAAAGACTTCTGCCTATGAATGCTATCTCTCCTAAGAAGTACAACTATGGATTAGAAGACAATAAGACTCACAATTATTCATCAAAAGGTGAGTTTTCCATTGTTAACTTTCTTCAGGAAGGTGATAATCCATTTGTTAGAGTAGACTGAGGGATATTTGGATTGCAGTTCATCTCTTTTGTGGCAGCAGTCCAACATTAAAAATGAGACACCTAAAACCTTGCATACACAATGTAGTTTCAGCATTTTATTATTCAACTCTGTGAAGAACTAAGGGATGAAGCAGGGAGTTTCACACAATCTTTTGGGAATCAAGTGAGAGACAAGTTGTGTCGACTATGGCAGACCATTTCATCATCTGATTATGGTATTATTTAATTATTAAAATAGGACATTAGATAATCAATGATCAGTGGATTATTGTTCAACAATGTGGGACTCAAGTATTTTAGACCATCTAAATATTAATTATGTGATTAAATTATTTAAATAAATGATGACATCATTGTTTACAAGTCTGGTTTGTAGCCACCTTAGGGAAGTGGATTATGTGACATCCATTATTTGACTATTTAGTTATAAAAAACAATGATTATATCATCCATGACACCTGGAATTTCATCCTACCTTGTGGGGTCAAGTGCCACAGATCATCTAATTACATAATAAAAGTATTTTAATTGCCAATTCATGTTAATACCCAAGATAATGTAAATATTTGTATAATTAAGCAAACCATTACTCCACTATTCCATAAAGAGTCCTGTAAATCTCCCTCTTGGGCTGTTAATGTGCAATATCATCACATTTTATGATTCATTGTTTCAATTGATGATGATTATGTCCTTCATGACTGGAGACTGGCCATTCTTCCCTGCCAGTAAAATGCTACATCACCTCTTTATTGTGACAGTTACTTTAATTATTTAATTATTTAAATTATTTAAACGATGGACAATGACATCATCAATTATCATTTGGGTGCAAATATCTGTCAGGGACATGGTTAGGAAGATTGTAGACATGGAAATAGCAGGTTCTGAATGATCTATGCATCACCCAGATTACTAAGGATGTTGGATGATTGAGTCCAGAAGGTTGCACGGTGCCCTCCGAGAAGTACAAGGACTTCACCAAGGCCGGCACGGTGGCCTGGGTGTTGAATACCTACTCTTCCTCCACATCTTCACATCGGTTGAGATCTACCATGAGAAGAAGGAGTGGCACTAGGAGGTCGGCACCATCACCAAGACCTGGCAAAAGGATGACGACTCAGAACATGAAAGAACATCTCTCTCTCAGCTCTGCGGGTGATGCCTTTCCTGCAGCCATCTTTATAGCTGATAGCAACATTTTAGCAACTACTGCTATGCCAGGTATAGGCCCATCATCTCAGGTACTGCAACACCCCAAAAGAGATTCAGGCACTGGGGATGATGTCAGGCTGACAGTGTTCACCAGGCAAGACAGTATGTTTATCTGATTATTAACTTATGGAATTCTAAAAACCCGTGATGACAGCATAGTTTATCATGTCTCCCATATCTGCCCAGGAATTGATGATACAAAAAGTTCAACTACTTACATATTTAAAATTGCTATTATTAAATTGTTTCATTATATAATCTGTGAACCCTGAAGTTTGGTGCCACCTTGTGTGACTCAATTGTGACACATGATTTAACTATCTGATTATTACATTATTCAAATCTGTCTTTTACTACTCCAGGAAGAGTGGAGTCTGGAACCACCTTGTTGGTCTTAATTGTCTCTTGTGATTTCATTATTTATTTATTTAATAAATGGGGATATCATTTGTTATCTCTCTAGGACTGAATTAGGAGGAATTATCTCATTCATTCATTTTTTTTGTTCAAATCTATGGTTAAAAACTCAATGATCTCTTCAGGTTTGAGCAATCTTGTAGAAGTCACATATAAAACATCCACTTGTTTAATTTTTACATTTAATTATTAAAATCTGGCATTATTTATTCAGGGATCACATGAGATTTGGGGCTCCTTATGGGAGTCAATCATGCCAGACCAACACAACATGTAATACTAAACTTACTTAACTGTGAAATTAGGAAATTAAATCTTAATTCATCATTTAATTAACATATTTAAAATAAAGGTGATGTTTTGGACCGTAAGATAGTTTGGAGTCAGATTTTTGGAGTTGATGATGTGACATCATCTCAGTACTTGACTATTTAGCTATTTAAATAGACCATTGCATCAGAAATAGTTTTACGAGGTTGGTGCCATCTTGTCAGAGTTAATATAAAACTCCAACTAATTAATTAGCAATTTAAGTTTTTAATATACATAATTATTCCAGGAAGAGAACAGTCTGACTTCTCCATGTGGGATTTAATTATGCACTATCATGTCATCATTCAAATATTTCATTTTATATTAATTATTAAAATCAATGAAAATGATGTCCTTCATTACTGGAGTCTGTCCATTCCTCCCTGGGTGTTAAATGTGTGTCATATTTAATTATCTAAGTATTACTCCTGGACAATCACTGGAGTTTGGTTCCATCCTATGAAAGTTGAGTATGCATGACTTTCAAATTATTTACTTATTTGATTACCTATATAATGCAGGTACCATCCATTATGGGTTTGGCTGCTGTGTGATTGACACATATAGGAGATTGGTATCAAAAGCAGTGCACAGAGAATGACAGACACTGGGATATTAATTGATTATTGATCACATAATAATAGATCTTTAACGATCCCTAAGCCTACACTTACAAATGGATTTTCGCCTTCTTGAAGGAAGTTAACAATGGAAAACTCAACTTTTGATGAATAATTGTGAGTCTCATTATCTTTTAAACCATAGTTACTTCTTAGGAGAGAGAACATTCATATACAGAAGTCTTTGACCAGTTTTTCCACAGATTATATTCTCCGATATCAGGTAATCTTGAATTGGGTAACCAGTAATAGCTGTAGGCAAGCTTCCAGAGATTTGGCTATGACTTGGTTAGGGTAATGAGTTGCTGACATTAAACGTTTTAGGAGATAGTTATCTTGGAAGCTTTTCATGTCCAATTATAACACTTTATCGAAGCTGCTCTCTGGTATTTGGCCCATGATACCAGGATACAGAATGCAAGCATTGTTGCCAGGCAATCTTTATGATCCAACATTCTGTCACTTTCTAGTTCACCTCCCACATGCTAAACTTAGCATACCCAAAGATGGACTAAATTTATAGCCTCACTGATTTTCTCGCAAAAACGATGCAGGGCTCTTTTTTGAGTTATACATATTTACCAGTCTCTCAAGCTACAACAAACCTATAGTTATATAAGCATGAAAAGGAAATAGTCATAGATTTAAATAATTAAGATATAATGAAGAATAATTGAATAATGACATGGTGGTGCATACTTAAATCCCACATGGAGAAGTCAGACTGATTTCTTGCTGGAATCATGATTTATTTAAAAATTAAATTGATAATTAATTAGTAGAAGTTTTATATTGACTCTGACATGATGGCACCAAATTCGTAAAACTATGGCTGATCAAAGGATCTATTGAAATAGCTAAATAATCAAGAAATGAAATGGTGTTACATCATCAACTCCCAAATCTGACTCCAGAAGGGACTTATGGTCCATAACATCATCTTTACCTTAAACACATTAACTAAATGATGAATTATTATTTATTTTCCCTATTTTACAGTTAAATAAGTAAGTGTAGTATTTGATGATGTGATGGTCTGGCATGACTGACTCCCACAAAGCGATTCAAATCTCGAGTGATCACTGAATAAAAAATGACAGATCTTCATAATTAAATGAATAAAAATTAAACAAGTGGATGGTGTTTTGTACGTGACTCCTACAATATTGATCAAAACTGAAGAGATCCAAAGTCCAAAAGGGACTTACGGTCTAGAACATTACCTGTATTTAAATACGTTAATTAAATGATGAATTAATATTTAATTTCCTATTTCCTCAGATAAATGAGTAATTATAGTATTAGATAATGTGATGGTCTGGCAAGATGGACTCCATGAGGAGCCTCAAAACTCCAGTGATCACTGAATACATGCTGACAGATTTTCATAATCAAATGAGTAAATACTAAACAAGTGGATAGTGTTTTATTCATAAAGCCTAAAAGATTGCTCAATACTGAAAAGACATTGAGTTCTTAATCATAGATTTGAATAAAAAATGAATGAATAAATACATAATTTCTCATAATTCACCCCTGGAGAGATAACAAATGATATCAACATTGATTTAAATAAATCAATAAATAATGAAATCACAAGAGACAATTTAACACCAACATGATGGATCCAGACTCCACTCTTCCTGGAGAAGAAAAAGACAGATTTGAATAGTGAAATAATCATATAGTTTGATCATCTGTCACGCTTGAGTCACACAAGGTGGCCCCAAACTTCAGAGTTCACAGATTATATAATGAAACAATTTAATAATTACATCTTTAAAGTAGTAAGTCGTTGACCTTTTTGTATCATCAATTCATGGGAAGACTGGCCAGATATGAAAAAGTATGGTGTAGTCAGGGAATTTTAAAATTCCATAAGTTAATCTTCAGATAATCATACTGTCTTGCCTGGTGAATTCTGTTTGCCTGGTATACTCAACAGTGCCTGAATCTCTATTGTGTTGCTGTAGGAACTGAGGTAATTGGCCCATTCCGGGTTCTGGGTCGTCATCCTTTCGCGAGGTCTCGGTGATGGTGCCGATCTCCTTGTGCCACTAATTCTTATCATCATAGATCACAACTGATGTGAATGAAGATGTGTAGGAAGAGCAGGTAGTCAACACCCAGTCCACCATGCCGGCCTTGGTGAAGTCCTGGTATTTCTCGGAGGGCACCATGCAATCTTCTGAACTCAATCATTTAGTATCCCTAGTCCCCTAGGAGATGCATAGATCATTCAGAAAATGCTCTGCCCATGTCTACAACATTCCTAACTTTGTCCCTGACAGATATTTGCATCCTAATGGTAATCAGTGATGGCAATGACTGTCATTTAAATAATTGAAAGAATTAATAAGTCAGTAATAGCTAACTGTCTCAATAAAGTGGTGATGTAGCACATAACTGGCAGGGAAGCATGGCCAGACTGTAGTCATGAAGAATGCCAACATCATCAACTGTAACAATGAATCCTAAAATGTGATGATATTGCACATTAACTCCACAAGAGGGAGCTTTTTTGAAGTTAATGGAGGATTTTTGGTTTACATAACTATAGAGATATTTACATTATCTGGGGTATTAACACAAATTGTCAATTTTTATACTTTAATTCTGTAATTAGATGATCTCTGGCTCCAAAATTCCAGGTGTTATGGATGATATAAACATTGTTTTATATATTTAAATAATCAAATAATGAGTTCATGTAGCATCATCCAGTACCCTAAGGTGGCTCCGTACCAGACTCGAGAACGATGCTGTTGTGATTAATTTAAATATTTTAGCTATGTAATTCATAATTAGATGGTCTATAATAATTGCCTGCCATATCGTGGAATCACAATGCACTGATCATGGATTATCTAATGTCCTATTTTAATAATCAAATAACAACATAATTAGAGGATGAAATGGTCTGCCATACTCGACACAATTGGCTCTCAGTTGAATCCCATATGATTGTGTGAAACTCCCAGGTTCATCCCTTATTTAATCTCAGAGTTGAGTAATAAAATGTTTAAATGCTGAAATGTCATTTTGTATGCAGGGTTTTTAGAAGATAGCAAATATTTAATGTTGGACAGCTGCCTCAAAAGAGATGGACTGAAATCCAATAATCACTAAGTCTAATCGAACAAATGGATTATCACCTTCTTGAAGGAAGTAAACAATGGAAAACTCACCTTTTGATGAATAATTGTGAGTCTTATTATCTTTTGTTCCATAGTTGTACTTCTTAGGAGAGAGATCATCCATAAACAGAAGCCTTGGAACTGTTTATCCACAGACTATGTTCTCTGATAATTAGGTAATCTTGAATTTGGTAACCAGTAAAAGTTGTAGGCAAACTTCCAGAGATTTGGCTATGACTTGTTTAGGCAAATCACATGCTGTCATAAATAGTTTTAGGAGATCTTTATCTTGGGACACTGTAATGTCCCATGATAACACTTTCTGGATGATGCTCTCTGGCCCTTGGCCCATGATATCATGATACAGAATGCAAGCAGGGTTGCCAGGCAACATTTATGAACCAACATTCTGTCACATTCTAGTGCCTCTCCCACATGCTAAAAAGAGCATACCCACCGATGAACTAACCTTACAGCCTCACTGATTTTCTCACAAAAAAAAAGCAGGGCTCTTTCTTTTCAGTTCTACATATTTACCAGTCTCTCAAGCTACCACATGACTATAGTGACAAAAGCATGAAAACAAAAGCATCATTATGCCATTCAAGTACATTTATGAGTATTTTAAACCTGTTTTCTATGCTGCAATTTGCTAATTTCTAAATGGAAACAATACAGTTAATCGCCTCTACCATCATCCTTTTCCCTTTCTTGAAAATAAAATAAATTCCTCTTCATCCTCTTACCATTAGAGGAGCTTGACCCCATGGTTTCTCAGAGTTGTGTAGATTTGCATTAGGCTGATGATTAAGGATTTTGAGCAGTGTCTTATGTTTCTTTCGGTCATTTTGGATTCCTCAATTGACTTTTCTCTATTAAGTCCTGTATCCTGCTTTCTAATATGGTTATTTAGAGTGATTAATTGTTGGTGGTGTGTCATGTTATCAGCCCGACAGAGTTCATTAGATGAGATTCCCTGATCAGGAGATTATTCAGTTATTCCATTTTTAAAATAGGTGGTCACTGTGTCCTTCATGGGTCAGTTCTGTTGCAACCTCTCAGAAACTGATGATGCGAAACAGTACAGTTTTTTAAAATCGTGTAATCATTCGATTGTTAAAAATCTACTATTACGTAATCAGTAATCACTGCATAAGGCAGTGTCCCCCATTCTCTGGGCACTGCTTCTGGTACCGATCTCCTGCTCTGTCAATCCCACAGAAGCCACATGACAGATGACACCATCATTACTTACGCAATCAAGTAAGTTAAAAATTGGATAGTCCTCCATACTTAACTTTCAAAAGATGGAACCATACTCCAGTGATTGTCAAGGAAGTAGTACTTAGATGATTAAATAATGCCACGTGATTAACTCCCATGGAGGAATGGCCCGACTCCCGTCAAGAAGAACAACATCGTCATCGATTGAAATAATTAATATATAATGAAAAAATGATTGAAAAATGACATGGTGGTGCACACTTAAATCCCACATGGAGTAGTCAGAATGATCTCTTCCTGGAATAATGATGTTTTTAAAAATTTAAATTGATAATTAATTAGTGGGCCTTTTATAGTAACACTGACGAGATGGCACCAAAGTCCTAAACCTATCGCTGATGTAAAGATCTATTTACACAGCTAAATGATGAAGTAATGAGATGATATTACATCATCAACTCCCACAATCTGACTCCAAAAGGGACTTAGGGTCCATAACATTACCTGTCTTGTAAATACGTCAATTAAATGATGAATTATTACCTAATTTCCTAGTTTAACAGTTAAAGAAGCAAGTGTAGTATTAGATTATGTGATGGTCTGGTACAACGGTCTCCCCTAAGGAGGCTCAAAACTCCAGTGATCACTGAATACATAATGACACATTTTCATCATAAAATGAATAAACATTAAACAAGTGGATGGTGTTTTATGAGTGAAGCCTAAATGATTGCTCAATACTGAATAGACATTGAGTTCTTAATCTTAGATTTGAACAAAAAATGAATGAATAAAGAGAAAGTTTCTCATAATTCACCCTTAGAGAGATAACAAAATGATATCAACATTGATTTAAATAAGGAAAGGAAGAAAGAAAGAAAGAATTCACAAGATACAATTTAACACCAACATGGTGGATCAAGACTACACTCTTCCTGGAGTAGAAATAGACAGATTTGAAGAATGAAATAATCAGATATTTAGATAGTCTGTCACACTTGAGTCACACAAGGTGGCGCCAAACTTCAGGGATCACAGATTATATAATGAAAGAATTTAATAATTACATCTTTAAATATGTAAGCCGTTGACCTTTTTTTGTAACATCAATTCCTGGGCAGACTTGCCAGGTATGAAACTGTATGCTGTCATCACACAATTTTAAAATGCCATCAGTTAATCGTCAGATAATCATACTGTCTTGCGTGATGAATTGGCTTGAACTCATCACAAGCGCCTGAATCTCTGTTGTGTTGTGGCAGGACGTGAGATAATGGGCCCAATTCTGGCATAGCAGTAGTAGCCACAATGTTGATAACAGCTGAAAAGATGGCTACAGCAGGGGCATCACCAGCATAGCTGAGAGAGAGAGATGTTCCTCCGTGTTCTGAGTCGTCATCCTATTGCCAGGTCTCGGTGATGGTGCCGACCTCCTAGTGCCACTCCTTCTTCTCATGGCAGATCACAACCGGTGTGAAGATGTGGAGGAAGAGCAGGTAGTCAACACCCAGACCACCGTGCCGGCCTTGATGAAGTCCTTGTACTTCTCGGAGGGCACCGTGCAACATTCTGGACTCAATCACCCAGCATCCCTCGTACTCTGGGAGATGCATAGATCATTCAGAAAACGCTCTGCCCATGTCTACAACTTTCCTAACCTTGTCCCTGACAGGTATTTGCACCCTAACCGTAATCGGTGATGGCACTGTCCTTCGTTTGCATAATTTAAAGAATTAAATAAGTTAGTAATAGCTAACTGTCACAATAAATAGGGGATGTAGCATTTTACTGGCAGGGAAGCATGGCCAGACTCCATTCATGAAGGATGTCATCATCACCAATTGAGTCAATGAATCATAATATGTGTAGATATTGCACATTATCTCCACAAGAGGGAGCTTTACAGGACTCTTCATGGAATGGAGGATTGTTGTTTACATAACTATACAAATATTTACATTATCCTGGGGATTAACACAGATTATCAGTTTAAAGTAATTAATTACGTAATTAGGTGATCTGTGGCACCAGATTCCAGGTGTCATGGACGATAAAATCATTGTTTTATATAACTAAATAATCAAATAATGAGTTCATGTAACATCATCCACTTCCCTAAGGTGGCTCCAAACCAGGCTCATGAACGATGCTGTCGTGATTAATTTAAATATTTTAACTACATAATTGATATTAAGATGGTCTATAATAATTGCCTCCCACATCGCGTCACCACAATCCACTGATCATGGATTATCTAATGTCCAATTTTAATAAACAAATAACAACATAACCAGAGGATGAAATGGTCTGCCATGCTCCACACAATTGAGTCTCAGTTGACTCCCACATGATTGTGGGAAATTCCAAGTTTCATCCCTTATTTAATCGCAGAGCAGAGTAGTAACATGTTTAAATGCTGAACTCTCATTGTGTATGCAGGGTTTTTAGAAGATATCACATATTTAATGTTGGACGGCTGCCTCAAAAGAGATGGACTGAAATCTAACAATCGCTAAGTCTACTCTAACAAACGGATTATCACCTTCCTGAAGGAATTCAACAATGTCAAACTCACCTTTTTGATGAATAATCGTGAGTCTTATTATCTTTTGTTCCATAGTTTTACTTCTGAGGAGAGAGAGTATTCATAAACAGAAGTCTCTGAACTGTTTCTCCACAGCCTATGTCCTCTGATGAGGTAATCTTGCATTTGGTAACCAGTAAAAGCCGTAGGCAAACTTCCAGAGGTATGGCTATGACTTGGTTAGGCGAATCAAATGCTGTCATGAAAAGTTTTAGGAGATAGTTATCTTGGGAGACTGTAATGTCCCAAGATAACTCTTTCTCGAAGCTGCTCTCTCGTCCTTGGCCCATGATACCAGGATACAGAATGCAAGCAGGGTTGCCAGGCTACATTTATGAACCAACATTTTGTCACATTCTAGTGCCCCTCCCACAGGCTTAAAGGAGTATACGCACCGATGAACTAACCTTACAGCCTCACTGAGTTTCTCACAAAAACAAAGCAGGGCTCTTTCTTTTGAGTTCTACATATTTACCCGTCTCTCAAGCTACAACATGGCTATAGTGACATAAGCATGAAAACGAAAGCATCATTGTGCCATTCAAGTACAGTGATGAGTATTTTAAACCTGTTTTCTATGCTGCAATTTGCTAATTTCTAAATGGAAACAATACAGTTAATCGCCTCTACCATCATCCTTTTCCCTTTCTTGAAAATAAAATAAATTCCTCTTCATCCTCTTACCATTAGAGGAGCTTGACCCCATGGTTTCTCAGAGTTGTGTAGATTTGCATTAGGCTGATGATTAAGGATTTTGAGCAGTGTCTTATGTTTCTTTCGGTCATTTTGGATTCCTCAATTGACTTTTCTCTATTAAGTCCTGTATCCTGCTTTCTAATATGGTTATTTAGAGTGATTATTTGTTGGTGGTGTGTCATGTTATCAGCCCGACAGAGTTCATTAGATGAGATTCCCTGATCAGGAGATTATTCAGTTATTCCATTTTTAAAATAGGTGGTCACTGTGTCCTTCATGGGTCAGTTCTGTTGCAACCTCTCAGAAACTGATGATGCGAAACAGTACAGTTTTTTAAAATCGTGTAATCATTCGATTGTTAAAAATCTACTATTACGTAATCAGTAATCACTGCATAAGGCAGTGTCCCCCATTCTCTGGGCACTGCTTCTGGTACCGATCTCCTGCTCTGTCAATCCCACAACAGCCACATGAGGGATGACACCATCATTACTTACACAATCAAGTAAGTTAAAAATTGGATAGTCCTCCATACTTAACTTTCAAAAGATGGAACCATACTCCAGTGATTGTCAAGGAAGTAGTACTTAGATGATTAAATAATGCCACGTGATTAACTCCCATGGAGGAATGGCCCGACTCCCGTCAAGAAGAACAACATCGTCATCGATTGAAATAATTAATATATAATGAAAAAATGATTGAAAAATGACATGGTGGTGCACACTTAAATCCCACATGGAGTAGTCAGAATGATCTCTTCCTGGAATAATGATGTTTTTAAAAAATTAAATTGATAATTAATTAGTGGGCCTTTTATAGTAACACTGACGAGATGGCACCAAAGTCCTAAACCTATCGCTGATGTAAAGATCTATTTACACAGCTAAATGATGAAGTAATGAGATGATATTACATCATCAACTCCCACAATCTGACTCCAAAAGGGACTTAGGGTCCATAACATTACCTGTCTTGTAAATACGTCAATTAAATGATGAATTATTACCTAATTTCCTAGTTTAACAGTTAAAGAAGCAAGTGTAGTATTAGATTATGTGATGGTCTGGTACAACGGTCTCCCCTAAGGAGGCTCAAAACTCCAGTGATCACTGAATACATAATGACAGATTTTCATCATAAAATGAATAAACATTAAACAAGTGGATGGTGTTTTATATGTGAAGCCTAAATGATTGCTCAATACTGAATAGACATTGAGTTCTTAATCTTAGATTTGAACAAAAAATGAATGAATAAAGAGAAAGTTTCTCATAATTCACCCTTAGAGAGATAACAAAATGATATCAACATTGATTTAAATAAGGAAAGGAAGAAAGAAAGAAAGAATTCACAAGATACAATTTAACACCAACATGGTGGATCAAGACTACACTCTTCCTGGAGTAGAAATAGACAGATTTGAAGAATGAAATAATCAGATATTTAGATAGTCTGTCACACTTGAGTCACACAAGGTGGCGCCAAACTTCAGGGATCACAGATTATATAATGAAAGAATTTAATAATTACATCTTTAAATATGTAAGCCGTTGACCTTTTTTTTGTAACATCAATTCCTGGGCAGACTTGCCAGGTATGAAACTGTATGCTGTCATCACACAATTTTAAAATGCCATCAGTTAATCGTCAGATAATCATACTGTCTTGCGTGATGAATTGGCTTGAACTCATCACAAGCGCCTGAATCTCTGTTGTGTTGTGGCAGGACGTGAGATAATGGGCCCAATTCTGGCATAGCAGTAGTAGCCACAATGTTGATAACAGCTGAAAAGATGGCTACAGCAGGGGCATCACCAGCATAGCTGAGAGAGAGAGATGTTCCTCCGTGTTCTGAGTCGTCATCCTATTGCCAGGTCTCGGTGATGGTGCCGACCTCCTAGTGCCACTCCTTCTTCTCATGGCAGATCACAACCGGTGTGAAGATGTGGAGGAAGAGCAGGTAGTCAACACCCAGACCACCGTGCCGGCCTTGATGAAGTCCTTGTACTTCTCGGAGGGCACCGTGCAACATTCTGGACTCAATCACCCAGCATCCCTCGTACTCTGGGAGATGCATAGATCATTCAGAAAACGCTCTGCCCATGTCTACAACTTTCCTAACCTTGTCCCTGACAGGTATTTGCACCCTAACCGTAATCGGTGATGGCACTGTCCTTCGTTTGCATAATTTAAAGAATTAAATAAGTTAGTAATAGCTAACTGTCACAATAAATAGGGGATGTAGCATTTTACTGGCAGGGAAGCATGGCCAGACTCCATTCATGAAGGATGTCATCATCACCAATTGAGTCAATGAATCATAATATGTGTAGATATTGCACATTATCTCCACAAGAGGGAGCTTTACAGGACTCTTCATGGAATGGAGGATTGTTGTTTACATAACTATACAAATATTTACATTATCCTGGGGATTAACACAGATTATCAGTTTAAAGTAATTAATTACGTAATTAGGTGATCTGTGGCACCAGATTCCAGGTGTCATGGACGATAAAATCATTGTTTTATATAACTAAATAATCAAATAATGAGTTCATGTAACATCATCCACTTCCCTAAGGTGGCTCCAAACCAGGCTCATGAACGATGCTGTCGTGATTAATTTAAATATTTTAACTACATAATTGATATTAAGATGGTCTATAATAATTGCCTCCCACATCGCGTCACCACAATCCACTGATCATGGATTATCTAATGTCCAATTTTAATAAACAAATAACAACATAACCAGAGGATGAAATGGTCTGCCATGCTCCACACAATTGAGTCTCAGTTGACTCCCACATGATTGTGGGAAATTCCAAGTTTCATCCCTTATTTAATCGCAGAGCAGAGTAGTAACATGTTTAAATGCTGAACTCTCATTGTGTATGCAGGGTTTTTAGAAGATATCACATATTTAATGTTGGACGGCTGCCTCAAAAGAGATGGACTGAAATCTAACAATCGCTAAGTCTACTCTAACAAACGGATTATCACCTTCCTGAAGGAATTCAACAATGTCAAACTCACCTTTTTGATGAATAATCGTGAGTCTTATTATCTTTTGTTCCATAGTTTTACTTCTGAGGAGAGAGAGTATTCATAAACAGAAGTCTCTGAACTGTTTCTCCACAGCCTATGTCCTCTGATGAGGTAATCTTGCATTTGGTAACCAGTAAAAGCCGTAGGCAAACTTCCAGAGGTATGGCTATGACTTGGTTAGGCGAATCAAATGCTGTCATGAAAAGTTTTAGGAGATAGTTATCTTGGGAGACTGTAATGTCCCAAGATAACTCTTTCTCGAAGCTGCTCTCTCGTCCTTGGCCCATGATACCAGGATACAGAATGCAAGCAGGGTTGCCAGGCTACATTTATGAACCAACATTTTGTCACATTCTAGTGCCCCTCCCACAGGCTTAAAGGAGTATACGCACCGATGAACTAACCTTACAGCCTCACTGAGTTTCTCACAAAAACAAAGCAGGGCTCTTTCTTTTGAGTTCTACATATTTACCCGTCTCTCAAGCTACAACATGGCTATAGTGACATAAGCATGAAAACGAAAGCATCATTGTGCCATTCAAGTACAGTGATGAGTATTTTAAACCTGTTTTCTATGCTGCAATTTGCTAATTTCTAAATGGAAACAATACAGTTAATCGCCTCTACCATCATCCTTTTCCCTTTCTTGAAAATAAAATAAATTCCTCTTCATCCTCTTACCATTAGAGGAGCTTGACCCCATGGTTTCTCAGAGTTGTGTAGATTTGCATTAGGCTGATGATTAAGGATTTTGAGCAGTGTCTTATGTTTCTTTCGGTCATTTTGGATTCCTCAATTGACTTTTCTCTATTAAGTCCTGTATCCTGCTTTCTAATATGGTTATTTAGAGTGATTATTTGTTGGTGGTGTGTCATGTTATCAGCCCGACAGAGTTCATTAGATGAGATTCCCTGATCAGGAGATTATTCAGTTATTCCATTTTTAAAATAGGTGGTCACTGTGTCCTTCATGGGTCAGTTCTGTTGCAACCTCTCAGAAACTGATGATGCGAAACAGTACAGTTTTTTAAAATCGTGTAATCATTCGATTGTTAAAAATCTACTATTACGTAATCAGTAATCACTGCATAAGGCAGTGTCCCCCATTCTCTGGGCACTGCTTCTGGTACCGATCTCCTGCTCTGTCAATCCCACAACAGCCACATGAGGGATGACACCATCATTACTTACACAATCAAGTAAGTTAAAAATTGGATAGTCCTCCATACTTAACTTTCAAAAGATGGAACCATACTCCAGTGATTGTCAAGGAAGTAGTACTTAGATGATTAAATAATGCCACGTGATTAACTCCCATGGAGGAATGGCCCGACTCCCGTCAAGAAGAACAACATCGTCATCGATTGAAATAATTAATATATAATGAAAAAATGATTGAAAAATGACATGGTGGTGCACACTTAAATCCCACATGGAGTAGTCAGAATGATCTCTTCCTGGAATAATGATGTTTTTAAAAAATTAAATTGATAATTAATTAGTGGGCCTTTTATAGTAACACTGACGAGATGGCACCAAAGTCCTAAACCTATCGCTGATGTAAAGATCTATTTACACAGCTAAATGATGAAGTAATGAGATGATATTACATCATCAACTCCCACAATCTGACTCCAAAAGGGACTTAGGGTCCATAACATTACCTGTCTTGTAAATACGTCAATTAAATGATGAATTATTACCTAATTTCCTAGTTTAACAGTTAAAGAAGCAAGTGTAGTATTAGATTATGTGATGGTCTGGTACAACGGTCTCCCCTAAGGAGGCTCAAAACTCCAGTGATCACTGAATACATAATGACAGATTTTCATCATAAAATGAATAAACATTAAACAAGTGGATGGTGTTTTATATGTGAAGCCTAAATGATTGCTCAATACTGAATAGACATTGAGTTCTTAATCTTAGATTTGAACAAAAAATGAATGAATAAAGAGAAAGTTTCTCATAATTCACCCTTAGAGAGATAACAAAATGATATCAACATTGATTTAAATAAGGAAAGGAAGAAAGAAAGAAAGAATTCACAAGATACAATTTAACACCAACATGGTGGATCAAGACTACACTCTTCCTGGAGTAGAAATAGACAGATTTGAAGAATGAAATAATCAGATATTTAGATAGTCTGTCACACTTGAGTCACACAAGGTGGCGCCAAACTTCAGGGATCACAGATTATATAATGAAAGAATTTAATAATTACATCTTTAAATATGTAAGCCGTTGACCTTTTTTTGTAACATCAATTCCTGGGCAGACTTGCCAGGTATGAAACTGTATGCTGTCATCACACAATTTTAAAATGCCATCAGTTAATCGTCAGATAATCATACTGTCTTGCGTGATGAATTGGCTTGAACTCATCACAAGCGCCTGAATCTCTGTTGTGTTGTGGCAGGACGTGAGATAATGGGCCCAATTCTGGCATAGCAGTAGTAGCCACAATGTTGATAACAGCTGAAAAGATGGCTACAGCAGGGGCATCACCAGCATAGCTGAGAGAGAGAGATGTTCCTCCGTGTTCTGAGTCGTCATCCTATTGCCAGGTCTCGGTGATGGTGCCGACCTCCTAGTGCCACTCCTTCTTCTCATGGCAGATCACAACCGGTGTGAAGATGTGGAGGAAGAGCAGGTAGTCAACACCCAGACCACCGTGCCGGCCTTGATGAAGTCCTTGTACTTCTCGGAGGGCACCGTGCAACATTCTGGACTCAATCACCCAGCATCCCTCGTACTCTGGGAGATGCATAGATCATTCAGAAAACGCTCTGCCCATGTCTACAACTTTCCTAACCTTGTCCCTGACAGGTATTTGCACCCTAACCGTAATCGGTGATGGCACTGTCCTTCGTTTGCATAATTTAAAGAATTAAATAAGTTAGTAATAGCTAACTGTCACAATAAATAGGGGATGTAGCATTTTACTGGCAGGGAAGCATGGCCAGACTCCATTCATGAAGGATGTCATCATCACCAATTGAGTCAATGAATCATAATATGTGTAGATATTGCACATTATCTCCACAAGAGGGAGCTTTACAGGACTCTTCATGGAATGGAGGATTGTTGTTTACATAACTATACAAATATTTACATTATCCTGGGGATTAACACAGATTATCAGTTTAAAGTAATTAATTACGTAATTAGGTGATCTGTGGCACCAGATTCCAGGTGTCATGGACGATAAAATCATTGTTTTATATAACTAAATAATCAAATAATGAGTTCATGTAACATCATCCACTTCCCTAAGGTGGCTCCAAACCAGGCTCATGAACGATGCTGTCGTGATTAATTTAAATATTTTAACTACATAATTGATATTAAGATGGTCTATAATAATTGCCTCCCACATCGCGTCACCACAATCCACTGATCATGGATTATCTAATGTCCAATTTTAATAAACAAATAACAACATAACCAGAGGATGAAATGGTCTGCCATGCTCCACACAATTGAGTCTCAGTTGACTCCCACATGATTGTGGGAAATTCCAAGTTTCATCCCTTATTTAATCGCAGAGCAGAGTAGTAACATGTTTAAATGCTGAACTCTCATTGTGTATGCAGGGTTTTTAGAAGATATCACATATTTAATGTTGGACGGCTGCCTCAAAAGAGATGGACTGAAATCTAACAATCGCTAAGTCTACTCTAACAAACGGATTATCACCTTCCTGAAGGAATTCAACAATGTCAAACTCACCTTTTTGATGAATAATCGTGAGTCTTATTATCTTTTGTTCCATAGTTTTACTTCTGAGGAGAGAGAGTATTCATAAACAGAAGTCTCTGAACTGTTTCTCCACAGCCTATGTCCTCTGATGAGGTAATCTTGCATTTGGTAACCAGTAAAAGCCGTAGGCAAACTTCCAGAGGTATGGCTATGACTTGGTTAGGCGAATCAAATGCTGTCATGAAAAGTTTTAGGAGATAGTTATCTTGGGAGACTGTAATGTCCCAAGATAACTCTTTCTCGAAGCTGCTCTCTCGTCCTTGGCCCATGATACCAGGATACAGAATGCAAGCAGGGTTGCCAGGCTACATTTATGAACCAACATTTTGTCACATTCTAGTGCCCCTCCCACAGGCTTAAAGGAGTATACGCACCGATGAACTAACCTTACAGCCTCACTGAGTTTCTCACAAAAACAAAGCAGGGCTCTTTCTTTTGAGTTCTACATATTTACCCGTCTCTCAAGCTACAACATGG
The DNA here is from genome assembly GCF_943737965.1 of Phodopus roborovskii. Lineage (NCBI taxonomy): Eukaryota > Metazoa > Chordata > Mammalia > Rodentia > Cricetidae > Phodopus > Phodopus roborovskii. The sequence goes on along the minus strand of NW_026125773.1, from coordinate 65,670 downwards.
CTATAGTGACATAAGCATGAAAACGAAAGCATCATTGTGCCATTCAAGTACAGTGATGAGTATTTTAAACCTGTTTTCTATGCTGCAATTTGCTAATTTCTAAATGGAAACAATACAGTTAATCGCCTCTACCATCATCCTTTTCCCTTTCTTGAAAATAAAATAAATTCCTCTTCATCCTCTTACCATTAGAGGAGCTTGACCCCATGGTTTCTCAGAGTTGTGTAGATTTGCATTAGGCTGATGATTAAGGATTTTGAGCAGTGTCTTATGTTTCTTTCGGTCATTTTGGATTCCTCAATTGACTTTTCTCTATTAAGTCCTGTATCCTGCTTTCTAATATGGTTATTTAGAGTGATTATTTGTTGGTGGTGTGTCATGTTATCAGCCCGACAGAGTTCATTAGATGAGATTCCCTGATCAGGAGATTATTCAGTTATTCCATTTTTAAAATAGGTGGTCACTGTGTCCTTCATGGGTCAGTTCTGTTGCAACCTCTCAGAAACTGATGATGCGAAACAGTACAGTTTTTTAAAATCGTGTAATCATTCGATTGTTAAAAATCTACTATTACGTAATCAGTAATCACTGCATAAGGCAGTGTCCCCCATTCTCTGGGCACTGCTTCTGGTACCGATCTCCTGCTCTGTCAATCCCACAACAGCCACATGAGGGATGACACCATCATTACTTACACAATCAAGTAAGTTAAAAATTGGATAGTCCTCCATACTTAACTTTCAAAAGATGGAACCATACTCCAGTGATTGTCAAGGAAGTAGTACTTAGATGATTAAATAATGCCACGTGATTAACTCCCATGGAGGAATGGCCCGACTCCCGTCAAGAAGAACAACATCGTCATCGATTGAAATAATTAATATATAATGAAAAAATGATTGAAAAATGACATGGTGGTGCACACTTAAATCCCACATGGAGTAGTCAGAATGATCTCTTCCTGGAATAATGATGTTTTTAAAAAATTAAATTGATAATTAATTAGTGGGCCTTTTATAGTAACACTGACGAGATGGCACCAAAGTCCTAAACCTATCGCTGATGTAAAGATCTATTTACACAGCTAAATGATGAAGTAATGAGATGATATTACATCATCAACTCCCACAATCTGACTCCAAAAGGGACTTAGGGTCCATAACATTACCTGTCTTGTAAATACGTCAATTAAATGATGAATTATTACCTAATTTCCTAGTTTAACAGTTAAAGAAGCAAGTGTAGTATTAGATTATGTGATGGTCTGGTACAATGGTCTCCCCTAAGGAGGCTCAAAACTCCAGTGATCACTGAATACATAATGACAGATTTTCATCATAAAATGAATAAACATTAAACAAGTGGATGGTGTTTTATATGTGAAGCCTAAATGATTGCTCAATACTGAATAGACATTGAGTTCTTAATCTTAGATTTGAACAAAAAATGAATGAATAAAGAGAAAGTTTCTCATAATTCACCCTTAGAGAGATAACAAAATGATATCAACATTGATTTAAATAAGGAAAGGAAGAAAGAAAGAAAGAATTCACAAGATACAATTTAACACCAACATGGTGGATCAAGACTACACTCTTCCTGGAGTAGAAATAGACAGATTTGAAGAATGAAATAATCAGATATTTAGATAGTCTGTCACACTTGAGTCACACAAGGTGGCGCCAAACTTCAGGGATCACAGATTATATAATGAAAGAATTTAATAATTACATCTTTAAATATGTAAGCCGTTGACCTTTTTTTGTAACATCAATTCCTGGGCAGACTTGCCAGGTATGAAACTGTATGCTGTCATCACACAATTTTAAAATGCCATCAGTTAATCGTCAGATAATCATACTGTCTTGCGTGATGAATTGGCTTGAACTCATCACAAGCGCCTGAATCTCTGTTGTGTTGTGGCAGGACGTGAGATAATGGGCCCAATTCTGGCATAGCAGTAGTAGCCACAATGTTGATAACAGCTGAAAAGATGGCTACAGCAGGGGCATCACCAGCATAGCTGAGAGAGAGAGATGTTCCTCCGTGTTCTGAGTCGTCATCCTATTGCCAGGTCTCGGTGATGGTGCCGACCTCCTAGTGCCACTCCTTCTTCTCATGGCAGATCACAACCGGTGTGAAGATGTGGAGGAAGAGCAGGTAGTCAACACCCAGACCACCGTGCCGGCCTTGATGAAGTCCTTGTACTTCTCGGAGGGCACCGTGCAACATTCTGGACTCAATCACCCAGCATCCCTCGTACTCTGGGAGATGCATAGATCATTCAGAAAACGCTCTGCCCATGTCTACAACTTTCCTAACCTTGTCCCTGACAGGTATTTGCACCCTAACCGTAATCGGTGATGGCACTGTCCTTCGTTTGCATAATTTAAAGAATTAAATAAGTTAGTAATAGCTAACTGTCACAATAAATAGGGGATGTAGCATTTTACTGGCAGGGAAGCATGGCCAGACTCCATTCATGAAGGATGTCATCATCACCAATTGAGTCAATGAATCATAATATGTGTAGATATTGCACATTATCTCCACAAGAGGGAGCTTTACAGGACTCTTCATGGAATGGAGGATTGTTGTTTACATAACTATACAAATATTTACATTATCCTGGGGATTAACACAGATTATCAGTTTAAAGTAATTAATTACGTAATTAGGTGATCTGTGGCACCAGATTCCAGGTGTCATGGACGATAAAATCATTGTTTTATATAACTAAATAATCAAATAATGAGTTCATGTAACATCATCCACTTCCCTAAGGTGGCTCCAAACCAGGCTCATGAACGATGCTGTCGTGATTAATTTAAATATTTTAACTACATAATTGATATTAAGATGGTCTATAATAATTGCCTCCCACATCGCGTCACCACAATCCACTGATCATGGATTATCTAATGTCCAATTTTAATAAACAAATAACAACATAACCAGAGGATGAAATGGTCTGCCATGCTCCACACAATTGAGTCTCAGTTGACTCCCACATGATTGTGGGAAATTCCAAGTTTCATCCCTTATTTAATCGCAGAGCAGAGTAGTAACATGTTTAAATGCTGAACTCTCATTGTGTATGCAGGGTTTTTAGAAGATATCACATATTTAATGTTGGACGGCTGCCTCAAAAGAGATGGACTGAAATCTAACAATCGCTAAGTCTACTCTAACAAACGGATTATCACCTTCCTGAAGGAATTCAACAATGTCAAACTCACCTTTTTGATGAATAATCGTGAGTCTTATTATCTTTTGTTCCATAGTTTTACTTCTGAGGAGAGAGAGTATTCATAAACAGAAGTCTCTGAACTGTTTCTCCACAGCCTATGTCCTCTGATGAGGTAATCTTGCATTTGGTAACCAGTAAAAGCCGTAGGCAAACTTCCAGAGGTATGGCTATGACTTGGTTAGGCGAATCAAATGCTGTCATGAAAAGTTTTAGGAGATAGTTATCTTGGGAGACTGTAATGTCCCAAGATAACTCTTTCTCGAAGCTGCTCTCTCGTCCTTGGCCCATGATACCAGGATACAGAATGCAAGCAGGGTTGCCAGGCTACATTTATGAACCAACATTTTGTCACATTCTAGTGCCCCTCCCACAGGCTTAAAGGAGTATACCCACCGATGAACTAACCTTACAGCCTCACTGAGTTTCTCACAAAAACAAAGCAGGGCTCTTTCTTTTGAGTTCTACATATTTACCCGTCTCTCAAGCTACAACATGGCTATAGTGACATAAGCATGAAAACGAAAGCATCATTGTGCCATTCAAGTACAGTGATGAGTATTTTAAACCTGTTTTCTATGCTGCAATTTGCTAATTTCTAAATGGAAACAATACAGTTAATCGCCTCTACCATCATCCTTTTCCCTTTCTTGAAAATAAAATAAATTCCTCTTCATCCTCTTACCATTAGAGGAGCTTGACCCCATGGTTTCTCAGAGTTGTGTAGATTTGCATTAGGCTGATGATTAAGGATTTTGAGCAGTGTCTTATGTTTCTTTCGGTCATTTTGGATTCCTCAATTGACTTTTCTCTATTAAGTCCTGTATCCTGCTTTCTAATATGGTTATTTAGAGTGATTATTTGTTGGTGGTGTGTCATGTTATCAGCCCGACAGAGTTCATTAGATGAGATTCCCTGATCAGGAGATTATTCAGTTATTCCATTTTTAAAATAGGTGGTCACTGTGTCCTTCATGGGTCAGTTCTGTTGCAACCTCTCAGAAACTGATGATGCGAAACAGTACAGTTTTTTAAAATCGTGTAATCATTCGATTGTTAAAAATCTACTATTACGTAATCAGTAATCACTGCATAAGGCAGTGTCCCCCATTCTCTGGGCACTGCTTCTGGTACCGATCTCCTGCTCTGTCAATCCCACAACAGCCACATGAGGGATGACACCATCATTACTTACACAATCAAGTAAGTTAAAAATTGGATAGTCCTCCATACTTAACTTTCAAAAGATGGAACCATACTCCAGTGATTGTCAAGGAAGTAGTACTTAGATGATTAAATAATGCCACGTGATTAACTCCCATGGAGGAATGGCCCGACTCCCGTCAAGAAGAACAACATCGTCATCGATTGAAATAATTAATATATAATGAAAAAATGATTGAAAAATGACATGGTGGTGCACACTTAAATCCCACATGGAGTAGTCAGAATGATCTCTTCCTGGAATAATGATGTTTTTAAAAAATTAAATTGATAATTAATTAGTGGGCCTTTTATAGTAACACTGACGAGATGGCACCAAAGTCCTAAACCTATCGCTGATGTAAAGATCTATTTACACAGCTAAATGATGAAGTAATGAGATGATATTACATCATCAACTCCCACAATCTGACTCCAAAAGGGACTTAGGGTCCATAACATTACCTGTCTTGTAAATACGTCAATTAAATGATGAATTATTACCTAATTTCCTAGTTTAACAGTTAAAGAAGCAAGTGTAGTATTAGATTATGTGATGGTCTGGTACAATGGTCTCCCCTAAGGAGGCTCAAAACTCCAGTGATCACTGAATACATAATGACAGATTTTCATCATAAAATGAATAAACATTAAACAAGTGGATGGTGTTTTATATGTGAAGCCTAAATGATTGCTCAATACTGAATAGACATTGAGTTCTTAATCTTAGATTTGAACAAAAAATGAATGAATAAAGAGAAAGTTTCTCATAATTCACCCTTAGAGAGATAACAAAATGATATCAACATTGATTTAAATAAGGAAAGGAAGAAAGAAAGAAAGAATTCACAAGATACAATTTAACACCAACATGGTGGATCAAGACTACACTCTTCCTGGAGTAGAAATAGACAGATTTGAAGAATGAAATAATCAGATATTTAGATAGTCTGTCACACTTGAGTCACACAAGGTGGCGCCAAACTTCAGGGATCACAGATTATATAATGAAAGAATTTAATAATTACATCTTTAAATATGTAAGCCGTTGACCTTTTTTTGTAACATCAATTCCTGGGCAGACTTGCCAGGTATGAAACTGTATGCTGTCATCACACAATTTTAAAATGCCATCAGTTAATCGTCAGATAATCATACTGTCTTGCGTGATGAATTGGCTTGAACTCATCACAAGCGCCTGAATCTCTGTTGTGTTGTGGCAGGACGTGAGATAATGGGCCCAATTCTGGCATAGCAGTAGTAGCCACAATGTTGATAACAGCTGAAAAGATGGCTACAGCAGGGGCATCACCAGCATAGCTGAGAGAGAGAGATGTTCCTCCGTGTTCTGAGTCGTCATCCTATTGCCAGGTCTCGGTGATGGTGCCGACCTCCTAGTGCCACTCCTTCTTCTCATGGCAGATCACAACCGGTGTGAAGATGTGGAGGAAGAGCAGGTAGTCAACACCCAGACCACCGTGCCGGCCTTGATGAAGTCCTTGTACTTCTCGGAGGGCACCGTGCAACATTCTGGACTCAATCACCCAGCATCCCTCGTACTCTGGGAGATGCATAGATCATTCAGAAAACGCTCTGCCCATGTCTACAACTTTCCTAACCTTGTCCCTGACAGGTATTTGCACCCTAACCGTAATCGGTGATGGCACTGTCCTTCGTTTGCATAATTTAAAGAATTAAATAAGTTAGTAATAGCTAACTGTCACAATAAATAGGGGATGTAGCATTTTACTGGCAGGGAAGCATGGCCAGACTCCATTCATGAAGGATGTCATCATCACCAATTGAGTCAATGAATCATAATATGTGTAGATATTGCACATTATCTCCACAAGAGGGAGCTTTACAGGACTCTTCATGGAATGGAGGATTGTTGTTTACATAACTATACAAATATTTACATTATCCTGGGGATTAACACAGATTGTCAGTTTAAAGTAATTAATTACGTAATTAGGTGATCTGTGGCACCAGATTCCAGGTGTCATGGACGATAAAATCATTGTTTTATATAACTAAATAATCAAATAATGAGTTCATGTAACATCATCCACTTCCCTAAGGTGGCTCCAAACCAGGCTCATGAACGATGCTGTCGTGATTAATTTAAATATTTTAACTACATAATTGATATTAAGATGGTCTATAATAATTGCCTCCCACATCGCGTCACCACAATCCACTGATCATGGATTATCTAATGTCCAATTTTAATAAACAAATAACAACATAACCAGAGGATGAAATGGTCTGCCATGCTCCACACAATTGAGTCTCAGTTGACTCCCACATGATTGTGGGAAATTCCAAGTTTCATCCCTTATTTAATCGCAGAGCAGAGTAGTAACATGTTTAAATGCTGAACTCTCATTGTGTATGCAGGGTTTTTAGAAGATATCACATATTTAATGTTGGACGGCTGCCTCAAAAGAGATGGACTGAAATCTAACAATCGCTAAGTCTACTCTAACAAACGGATTATCACCTTCCTGAAGGAATTCAACAATGTCAAACTCACCTTTTTGATGAATAATCGTGAGTCTTATTATCTTTTGTTCCATAGTTTTACTTCTGAGGAGAGAGAGTATTCATAAACAGAAGTCTCTGAACTGTTTCTCCACAGCCTATGTCCTCTGATGAGGTAATCTTGCATTTGGTAACCAGTAAAAGCCGTAGGCAAACTTCCAGAGGTATGGCTATGACTTGGTTAGGCGAATCAAATGCTGTCATGAAAAGTTTTAGGAGATAGTTATCTTGGGAGACTGTAATGTCCCAAGATAACTCTTTCTCGAAGCTGCTCTCTCGTCCTTGGCCCATGATACCAGGATACAGAATGCAAGCAGGGTTGCCAGGCTACATTTATGAACCAACATTTTGTCACATTCTAGTGCCCCTCCCACAGGCTTAAAGGAGTATACGCACCGATGAACTAACCTTACAGCCTCACTGAGTTTCTCACAAAAACAAAGCAGGGCTCTTTCTTTTGAGTTCTACATATTTACCCGTCTCTCAAGCTACAACATGGCTATAGTGACATAAGCATGAAAACGAAAGCATCATTGTGCCATTCAAGTACAGTGATGAGTATTTTAAACCTGTTTTCTATGCTGCAATTTGCTAATTTCTAAATGGAAACAATACAGTTAATCGCCTCTACCATCATCCTTTTCCCTTTCTTGAAAATAAAATAAATTCCTCTTCATCCTCTTACCATTAGAGGAGCTTGACCCCATGGTTTCTCAGAGTTGTGTAGATTTGCATTAGGCTGATGATTAAGGATTTTGAGCAGTGTCTTATGTTTCTTTCGGTCATTTTGGATTCCTCAATTGACTTTTCTCTATTAAGTCCTGTATCCTGCTTTCTAATATGGTTATTTAGAGTGATTATTTGTTGGTGGTGTGTCATGTTATCAGCCCGACAGAGTTCATTAGATGAGATTCCCTGATCAGGAGATTATTCAGTTATTCCATTTTTAAAATAGGTGGTCACTGTGTCCTTCATGGGTCAGTTCTGTTGCAACCTCTCAGAAACTGATGATGCGAAACAGTACAGTTTTTTAAAATCGTGTAATCATTCGATTGTTAAAAATCTACTATTACGTAATCAGTAATCACTGCATAAGGCAGTGTCCCCCATTCTCTGGGCACTGCTTCTGGTACCGATCTCCTGCTCTGTCAATCCCACAACAGCCACATGAGGGATGACACCATCATTACTTACACAATCAAGTAAGTTAAAAATTGGATAGTCCTCCATACTTAACTTTCAAAAGATGGAACCATACTCCAGTGATTGTCAAGGAAGTAGTACTTAGATGATTAAATAATGCCACGTGATTAACTCCCATGGAGGAATGGCCCGACTCCCGTCAAGAAGAACAACATCGTCATCGATTGAAATAATTAATATATAATGAAAAAATGATTGAAAAATGACATGGTGGTGCACACTTAAATCCCACATGGAGTAGTCAGAATGATCTCTTCCTGGAATAATGATGTTTTTAAAAAATTAAATTGATAATTAATTAGTGGGCCTTTTATAGTAACACTGACGAGATGGCACCAAAGTCCTAAACCTATCGCTGATGTAAAGATCTATTTACACAGCTAAATGATGAAGTAATGAGATGATATTACATCATCAACTCCCACAATCTGACTCCAAAAGGGACTTAGGGTCCATAACATTACCTGTCTTGTAAATACGTCAATTAAATGATGAATTATTACCTAATTTCCTAGTTTAACAGTTAAAGAAGCAAGTGTAGTATTAGATTATGTGATGGTCTGGTACAATGGTCTCCCCTAAGGAGGCTCAAAACTCCAGTGATCACTGAATACATAATGACAGATTTTCATCATAAAATGAATAAACATTAAACAAGTGGATGGTGTTTTATATGTGAAGCCTAAATGATTGCTCAATACTGAATAGACATTGAGTTCTTAATCTTAGATTTGAACAAAAAATGAATGAATAAAGAGAAAGTTTCTCATAATTCACCCTTAGAGAGATAACAAAATGATATCAACATTGATTTAAATAAGGAAAGGAAGAAAGAAAGAAAGAATTCACAAGATACAATTTAACACCAACATGGTGGATCAAGACTACACTCTTCCTGGAGTAGAAATAGACAGATTTGAAGAATGAAATAATCAGATATTTAGATAGTCTGTCACACTTGAGTCACACAAGGTGGCGCCAAACTTCAGGGATCACAGATTATATAATGAAAGAATTTAATAATTACATCTTTAAATATGTAAGCCGTTGACCTTTTTTTGTAACATCAATTCCTGGGCAGACTTGCCAGGTATGAAACTGTATGCTGTCATCACACAATTTTAAAATGCCATCAGTTAATCGTCAGATAATCATACTGTCTTGCGTGATGAATTGGCTTGAACTCATCACAAGCGCCTGAATCTCTGTTGTGTTGTGGCAGGACGTGAGATAATGGGCCCAATTCTGGCATAGCAGTAGTAGCCACAATGTTGATAACAGCTGAAAAGATGGCTACAGCAGGGGCATCACCAGCATAGCTGAGAGAGAGAGATGTTCCTCCGTGTTCTGAGTCGTCATCCTTTTGCCAGGTCTCGGTGATGGTGCCGACCTCCTAGTGCCACTCCTTCTTCTCATGGCAGATCACAACCGGTGTGAAGATGTGGAGGAAGAGCAGGTAGTCAACACCCAGACCACCGTGCCGGCCTTGATGAAGTCCTTGTACTTCTCGGAGGGCACCGTGCAACATTCTGGACTCAATCACCCAGCATCCCTCGTACTCTGGGAGATGCATAGATCATTCAGAAAACGCTCTGCCCATGTCTACAACTTTCCTAACCTTGTCCCTGACAGGTATTTGCACCCTAACCGTAATCGGTGATGGCACTGTCCTTCGTTTGCATAATTTAAAGAATTAAATAAGTTAGTAATAGCTAACTGTCACAATAAATAGGGGATGTAGCATTTTACTGGCAGGGAAGCATGGCCAGACTCCATTCATGAAGGATGTCATCATCACCAATTGAGTCAATGAATCATAATATGTGTAGATATTGCACATTATCTCCACAAGAGGGAGCTTTACAGGACTCTTCATGGAATGGAGGATTGTTGTTTACATAACTATACAAATATTTACATTATCCTGGGGATTAACACAGATTGTCAGTTTAAAGTAATTAATTACGTAATTAGGTGATCTGTGGCACCAGATTCCAGGTGTCATGGACGATAAAATCATTGTTTTATATAACTAAATAATCAAATAATGAGTTCATGTAACATCATCCACTTCCCTAAGGTGGCTCCAAACCAGGCTCATGAACGATGCTGTCGTGATTAATTTAAATATTTTAACTACATAATTGATATTAAGATGGTCTATAATAATTGCCTCCCACATCGCGTCACCACAATCCACTGATCATGGATTATCTAATGTCCAATTTTAATAAACAAATAACAACATAACCAGAGGATGAAATGGTCTGCCATGCTCCACACAATTGAGTCTCAGTTGACTCCCACATGATTGTGGGAAATTCCAAGTTTCATCCCTTATTTAATCGCAGAGCAGAGTAGTAACATGTTTAAATGCTGAACTCTCATTGTGTATGCAGGGTTTTTAGAAGATATCACATATTTAATGTTGGACGGCTGCCTCAAAAGAGATGGACTGAAATCTAACAATCGCTAAGTCTACTCTAACAAACGGATTATCACCTTCCTGAAGGAATTCAACAATGTCAAACTCACCTTTTTGATGAATAATCGTGAGTCTTATTATCTTTTGTTCCATAGTTTTACTTCTGAGGAGAGAGAGTATTCATAAACAGAAGTCTCTGAACTGTTTCTCCACAGCCTATGTCCTCTGATGAGGTAATCTTGCATTTGGTAACCAGTAAAAGCCGTAGGCAAACTTCCAGAGGTATGGCTATGACTTGGTTAGGCGAATCAAATGCTGTCATGAAAAGTTTTAGGAGATAGTTATCTTGGGAGACTGTAATGTCCCAAGATAACTCTTTCTCGAAGCTGCTCTCTCGTCCTTGGCCCATGATACCAGGATACAGAATGCAAGCAGGGTTGCCAGGCTACATTTATGAACCAACATTTTGTCACATTCTAGTGCCCCTCCCACAGGCTTAAAGGAGTATACCCACCGATGAACTAACCTTACAGCCTCACTGAGTTTCTCACAAAAACAAAGCAGGGCTCTTTCTTTTGAGTTCTACATATTTACCCGTCTCTCAAGCTACAACATGGCTATAGTGACATAAGCATGAAAACGAAAGCATCATTGTGCCATTCAAGTACAGTGATGAGTATTTTAAACCTGTTTTCTATGCTGCAATTTGCTAATTTCTAAATGGAAACAATACAGTTAATCGCCTCTACCATCATCCTTTTCCCTTTCTTGAAAATAAAATAAATTCCTCTTCATCCTCTTACCATTAGAGGAGCTTGACCCCATGGTTTCTCAGAGTTGTGTAGATTTGCATTAGGCTGATGATTAAGGATTTTGAGCAGTGTCTTATGTTTCTTTCAGTCATTTTGGATTCCTCAATTGACTTTTCTCTATTAAGTCCTGTATCCTGCTTTCTAATATGGTTATTTAGAGTGATTATTTGTTGGTGGTGTGTCATGTTATCAGCCCGACAGAGTTCATTAGATGAGATTCCCTGATCAGGAGATTATTCAGTTATTCCATTTTTAAAATAGGTGGTCACTGTGTCCTTCATGGGTCAGTTCTGTTGCAACCTCTCAGAAACTGATGATGCGAAACAGTACAGTTTTTTAAAATCGTGTAATCATTCGATTGTTAAAAATCTACTATTACGTAATCAGTAATCACTGCATAAGGCAGTGTCCCCCATTCTCTGGGCACTGCTTCTGGTACCGATCTCCTGCTCTGTCAATCCCACAACAGCCACATGAGGGATGACACCATCATTACTTACACAATCAAGTAAGTTAAAAATTGGATAGTCCTCCATACTTAACTTTCAAAAGATGGAACCATACTCCAGTGATTGTCAAGGAAGTAGTACTTAGATGATTAAATAATGCCACGTGATTAACTCCCATGGAGGAATGGCCCGACTCCCGTCAAGAAGAACAACATCGTCATCGATTGAAATAATTAATATATAATGAAAAAATGATTGAAAAATGACATGGTGGTGCACACTTAAATCCCACATGGAGTAGTCAGAATGATCTCTTCCTGGAATAATGATGTTTTTAAAAAATTAAATTGATAATTAATTAGTGGGCCTTTTATAGTAACACTGACGAGATGGCACCAAAGTCCTAAACCTATCGCTGATGTAAAGATCTATTTACACAGCTAAATGATGAAGTAATGAGATGATATTACATCATCAACTCCCACAATCTGACTCCAAAAGGGACTTAGGGTCCATAACATTACCTGTCTTGTAAATACGTCAATTAAATGATGAATTATTACCTAATTTCCTAGTTTAACAGTTAAAGAAGCAAGTGTAGTATTAGATTATGTGATGGTCTGGTACAATGGTCTCCCCTAAGGAGGCTCAAAACTCCAGTGATCACTGAATACATAATGACAGATTTTCATCATAAAATGAATAAACATTAAACAAGTGGATGGTGTTTTATATGTGAAGCCTAAATGATTGCTCAATACTGAATAGACATTGAGTTCTTAATCTTAGATTTGAACAAAAAATGAATGAATAAAGAGAAAGTTTCTCATAATTCACCCTTAGAGAGATAACAAAATGATATCAACATTGATTTAAATAAGGAAAGGAAGAAAGAAAGAAAGAATTCACAAGATACAATTTAACACCAACATGGTGGATCAAGACTACACTCTTCCTGGAGTAGAAATAGACAGATTTGAAGAATGAAATAATCAGATATTTAGATAGTCTGTCACACTTGAGTCACACAAGGTGGCGCCAAACTTCAGGGATCACAGATTATATAATGAAAGAATTTAATAATTACATCTTTAAATATGTAAGCCGTTGACCTTTTTTTGTAACATCAATTCCTGGGCAGACTTGCCAGGTATGAAACTGTATGCTGTCATCACACAATTTTAAAATGCCATCAGTTAATCGTCAGATAATCATACTGTCTTGCGTGATGAATTGGCTTGAACTCATCACAAGCGCCTGAATCTCTGTTGTGTTGTGGCAGGACGTGAGATAATGGGCCCAATTCTGGCATAGCAGTAGTAGCCACAATGTTGATAACAGCTGAAAAGATGGCTACAGCAGGGGCATCACCAGCATAGCTGAGAGAGAGAGATGTTCCTCCGTGTTCTGAGTCGTCATCCTATTGCCAGGTCTCGGTGATGGTGCCGACCTCCTAGTGCCACTCCTTCTTCTCATGGCAGATCACAACCGGTGTGAAGATGTGGAGGAAGAGCAGGTAGTCAACACCCAGACCACCGTGCCGGCCTTGATGAAGTCCTTGTACTTCTCGGAGGGCACCGTGCAACATTCTGGACTCAATCACCCAGCATCCCTCGTACTCTGGGAGATGCATAGATCATTCAGAAAACGCTCTGCCCATGTCTACAACTTTCCTAACCTTGTCCCTGACAGGTATTTGCACCCTAACCGTAATCGGTGATGGCACTGTCCTTCGTTTGCATAATTTAAAGAATTAAATAAGTTAGTAATAGCTAACTGTCACAATAAATAGGGGATGTAGCATTTTACTGGCAGGGAAGCATGGCCAGACTCCATTCATGAAGGATGTCATCATCACCAATTGAGTCAATGAATCATAATATGTGTAGATATTGCACATTATCTCCACAAGAGGGAGCTTTACAGGACTCTTCATGGAATGGAGGATTGTTGTTTACATAACTATACAAATATTTACATTATCCTGGGGATTAACACAGATTGTCAGTTTAAAGTAATTAATTACGTAATTAGGTGATCTGTGGCACCAGATTCCAGGTGTCATGGACGATAAAATCATTGTTTTATATAACTAAATAATCAAATAATGAGTTCATGTAACATCATCCACTTCCCTAAGGTGGCTCCAAACCAGGCTCATGAACGATGCTGTCGTGATTAATTTAAATATTTTAACTACATAATTGATATTAAGATGGTCTATAATAATTGCCTCCCACATCGCGTCACCACAATCCACTGATCATGGATTATCTAATGTCCAATTTTAATAAACAAATAACAACATAACCAGAGGATGAAATGGTCTGCCATGCTCCACACAATTGAGTCTCAGTTGACTCCCACATGATTGTGGGAAATTCCAAGTTTCATCCCTTATTTAATCGCAGAGCAGAGTAGTAACATGTTTAAATGCTGAACTCTCATTGTGTATGCAGGGTTTTTAGAAGATATCACATATTTAATGTTGGACGGCTGCCTCAAAAGAGATGGACTGAAATCTAACAATCGCTAAGTCTACTCTAACAAACGGATTATCACCTTCCTGAAGGAATTCAACAATGTCAAACTCACCTTTTTGATGAATAATCGTGAGTCTTATTATCTTTTGTTCCATAGTTTTACTTCTGAGGAGAGAGAGTATTCATAAACAGAAGTCTCTGAACTGTTTCTCCACAGCCTATGTCCTCTGATGAGGTAATCTTGCATTTGGTAACCAGTAAAAGCCGTAGGCAAACTTCCAGAGGTATGGCTATGACTTGGTTAGGCGAATCAAATGCTGTCATGAAAAGTTTTAGGAGATAGTTATCTTGGGAGACTGTAATGTCCCAAGATAACTCTTTCTCGAAGCTGCTCTCTCGTCCTTGGCCCATGATACCAGGATACAGAATGCAAGCAGGGTTGCCAGGCTACATTTATGAACCAACATTTTGTCACATTCTAGTGCCCCTCCCACAGGCTTAAAGGAGTATACCCACCGATGAACTAACCTTACAGCCTCACTGAGTTTCTCACAAAAACAAAGCAGGGCTCTTTCTTTTGAGTTCTACATATTTACCCGTCTCTCAAGCTACAACATGGCTATAGTGACATAAGCATGAAAACGAAAGCATCATTGTGCCATTCAAGTACAGTGATGAGTATTTTAAACCTGTTTTCTATGCTGCAATTTGCTAATTTCTAAATGGAAACAATACAGTTAATCGCCTCTACCATCATCCTTTTCCCTTTCTTGAAAATAAAATAAATTCCTCTTCATCCTCTTACCATTAGAGGAGCTTGACCCCATGGTTTCTCAGAGTTGTGTAGATTTGCATTAGGCTGATGATTAAGGATTTTGAGCAGTGTCTTATGTTTCTTTCAGTCATTTTGGATTCCTCAATTGACTTTTCTCTATTAAGTCCTGTATCCTGCTTTCTAATATGGTTATTTAGAGTGATTATTTGTTGGTGGTGTGTCATGTTATCAGCCCGACAGAGTTCATTAGATGAGATTCCCTGATCAGGAGATTATTCAGTTATTCCATTTTTAAAATAGGTGGTCACTGTGTCCTTCATGGGTCAGTTCTGTTGCAACCTCTCAGAAACTGATGATGCGAAACAGTACAGTTTTTTAAAATCGTGTAATCATTCGATTGTTAAAAATCTACTATTACGTAATCAGTAATCACTGCATAAGGCAGTGTCCCCCATTCTCTGGGCACTGCTTCTGGTACCGATCTCCTGCTCTGTCAATCCCACAACAGCCACATGAGGGATGACACCATCATTACTTACACAATCAAGTAAGTTAAAAATTGGATAGTCCTCCATACTTAACTTTCAAAAGATGGAACCATACTCCAGTGATTGTCAAGGAAGTAGTACTTAGATGATTAAATAATGCCACGTGATTAACTCCCATGGAGGAATGGCCCGACTCCCGTCAAGAAGAACAACATCGTCATCGATTGAAATAATTAATATATAATGAAAAAATGATTGAAAAATGACATGGTGGTGCACACTTAAATCCCACATGGAGTAGTCAGAATGATCTCTTCCTGGAATAATGATGTTTTTAAAAAATTAAATTGATAATTAATTAGTGGGCCTTTTATAGTAACACTGACGAGATGGCACCAAAGTCCTAAACCTATCGCTGATGTAAAGATCTATTTACACAGCTAAATGATGAAGTAATGAGATGATATTACATCATCAACTCCCACAATCTGACTCCAAAAGGGACTTAGGGTCCATAACATTACCTGTCTTGTAAATACGTCAATTAAATGATGAATTATTACCTAATTTCCTAGTTTAACAGTTAAAGAAGCAAGTGTAGTATTAGATTATGTGATGGTCTGGTACAATGGTCTCCCCTAAGGAGGCTCAAAACTCCAGTGATCACTGAATACATAATGACAGATTTTCATCATAAAATGAATAAACATTAAACAAGTGGATGGTGTTTTATATGTGAAGCCTAAATGATTGCTCAATACTGAATAGACATTGAGTTCTTAATCTTAGATTTGAACAAAAAATGAATGAATAAAGAGAAAGTTTCTCATAATTCACCCTTAGAGAGATAACAAAATGATATCAACATTGATTTAAATAAGGAAAGGAAGAAAGAAAGAAAGAATTCACAAGATACAATTTAACACCAACATGGTGGATCAAGACTACACTCTTCCTGGAGTAGAAATAGACAGATTTGAAGAATGAAATAATCAGATATTTAGATAGTCTGTCACACTTGAGTCACACAAGGTGGCGCCAAACTTCAGGGATCACAGATTATATAATGAAAGAATTTAATAATTACATCTTTAAATATGTAAGCCGTTGACCTTTTTTTGTAACATCAATTCCTGGGCAGACTTGCCAGGTATGAAACTGTATGCTGTCATCACACAATTTTAAAATGCCATCAGTTAATCGTCAGATAATCATACTGTCTTGCGTGATGAATTGGCTTGAACTCATCACAAGCGCCTGAATCTCTGTTGTGTTGTGGCAGGACGTGAGATAATGGGCCCAATTCTGGCATAGCAGTAGTAGCCACAATGTTGATAACAGCTGAAAAGATGGCTACAGCAGGGGCATCACCAGCATAGCTGAGAGAGAGAGATGTTCCTCCGTGTTCTGAGTCGTCATCCTATTGCCAGGTCTCGGTGATGGTGCCGACCTCCTAGTGCCACTCCTTCTTCTCATGGCAGATCACAACCGGTGTGAAGATGTGGAGGAAGAGCAGGTAGTCAACACCCAGACCACCGTGCCGGCCTTGATGAAGTCCTTGTACTTCTCGGAGGGCACCGTGCAACATTCTGGACTCAATCACCCAGCATCCCTCGTACTCTGGGAGATGCATAGATCATTCAGAAAACGCTCTGCCCATGTCTACAACTTTCCTAACCTTGTCCCTGACAGGTATTTGCACCCTAACCGTAATCGGTGATGGCACTGTCCTTCGTTTGCATAATTTAAAGAATTAAATAAGTTAGTAATAGCTAACTGTCACAATAAATAGGGGATGTAGCATTTTACTGGCAGGGAAGCATGGCCAGACTCCATTCATGAAGGATGTCATCATCACCAATTGAGTCAATGAATCATAATATGTGTAGATATTGCACATTATCTCCACAAGAGGGAGCTTTACAGGACTCTTCATGGAATGGAGGATTGTTGTTTACATAACTATACAAATATTTACATTATCCTGGGGATTAACACAGATTGTCAGTTTAAAGTAATTAATTACGTAATTAGGTGATCTGTGGCACCAGATTCCAGGTGTCATGGACGATAAAATCATTGTTTTATATAACTAAATAATCAAATAATGAGTTCATGTAACATCATCCACTTCCCTAAGGTGGCTCCAAACCAGGCTCATGAACGATGCTGTCGTGATTAATTTAAATATTTTAACTACATAATTGATATTAAGATGGTCTATAATAATTGCCTCCCACATCGCGTCACCACAATCCACTGATCATGGATTATCTAATGTCCAATTTTAATAAACAAATAACAACATAACCAGAGGATGAAATGGTCTGCCATGCTCCACACAATTGAGTCTCAGTTGACTCCCACATGATTGTGGGAAATTCCAAGTTTCATCCCTTATTTAATCGCAGAGCAGAGTAGTAACATGTTTAAATGCTGAACTCTCATTGTGTATGCAGGGTTTTTAGAAGATATCACATATTTAATGTTGGACGGCTGCCTCAAAAGAGATGGACTGAAATCTAACAATCGCTAAGTCTACTCTAACAAACGGATTATCACCTTCCTGAAGGAATTCAACAATGTCAAACTCACCTTTTTGATGAATAATCGTGAGTCTTATTATCTTTTGTTCCATAGTTTTACTTCTGAGGAGAGAGAGTATTCATAAACAGAAGTCTCTGAACTGTTTCTCCACAGCCTATGTCCTCTGATGAGGTAATCTTGCATTTGGTAACCAGTAAAAGCCGTAGGCAAACTTCCAGAGGTATGGCTATGACTTGGTTAGGCGAATCAAATGCTGTCATGAAAAGTTTTAGGAGATAGTTATCTTGGGAGACTGTAATGTCCCAAGATAACTCTTTCTCGAAGCTGCTCTCTCGTCCTTGGCCCATGATACCAGGATACAGAATGCAAGCAGGGTTGCCAGGCTACATTTATGAACCAACATTCTGTCACATTCTAGTGCCCCTCCCACAGGCTTAAAGGAGTATACCCACCGATGAACTAACCTTACAGCCTCACTGAGTTTCTCACAAAAACAAAGCAGGGCTCTTTCTTTTGAGTTCTACATATTTACCCGTCTCTCAAGCTACAACATGCCTATAGTGACATAAGCATGAAAACGAAAGCATCATTGTGCCATTCAAGTACAGTGATGAGTATTTTAAACCTGTTTTCTATGCTGCAATTTGCTAATTTCTAAATGGAAACAATACAGTTAATCGCCTCTACCATCATCCTTTTCCCTTTCTTGAAAATAAAATAAATTCCTCTTCATCCTCTTACCATTAGAGGAGCTTGACCCCATGGTTTCTCAGAGTTGTGTAGATTTGCATTAGGCTGATGATTAAGGATTTTGAGCAGTGTCTTATGTTTCTTTCGGTCATTTTGGATTCCTCAATTGACTTTTCTCTATTAAGTCCTGTATCCTGCTTTCTAATATGGTTATTTAGAGTGATTATTTGTTGGTGGTGTGTCATGTTATCAGCCCGACAGAGTTCATTAGATGAGATTCCCTGATCAGGAGATTATTCAGTTATTCCATTTTTAAAATAGGTGGTCACTGTGTCCTTCATGGGTCAGTTCTGTTGCAACCTCTCAGAAACTGATGATGCGAAACAGTACAGTTTTTTAAAATCGTGTAATCATTCGATTGTTAAAAATCTACTATTACGTAATCAGTAATCACTGCATAAGGCAGTGTCCCCCATTCTCTGGGCACTGCTTCTGGTACCGATCTCCTGCTCTGTCAATCCCACAACAGCCACATGAGGGATGACACCATCATTACTTACACAATCAAGTAAGTTAAAAATTGGATAGTCCTCCATACTTAACTTTCAAAAGATGGAACCATACTCCAGTGATTGTCAAGGAAGTAGTACTTAGATGATTAAATAATGCCACGTGATTAACTCCCATGGAGGAATGGCCCGACTCCCGTCAAGAAGAACAACATCGTCATCGATTGAAATAATTAATATATAATGAAAAAATGATTGAAAAATGACATGGTGGTGCACACTTAAATCCCACATGGAGTAGTCAGAATGATCTCTTCCTGGAATAATGATGTTTTTAAAAAATTAAATTGATAATTAATTAGTGGGCCTTTTATAGTAACACTGACGAGATGGCACCAAAGTCCTAAACCTATCGCTGATGTAAAGATCTATTTACACAGCTAAATGATGAAGTAATGAGATGATATTACATCATCAACTCCCACAATCTGACTCCAAAAGGGACTTAGGGTCCATAACATTACCTGTCTTGTAAATACGTCAATTAAATGATGAATTATTACCTAATTTCCTAGTTTAACAGTTAAAGAAGCAAGTGTAGTATTAGATTATGTGATGGTCTGGTACAATGGTCTCCCCTAAGGAGGCTCAAAACTCCAGTGATCACTGAATACATAATGACAGATTTTCATCATAAAATGAATAAACATTAAACAAGTGGATGGTGTTTTATATGTGAAGCCTAAATGATTGCTCAATACTGAATAGACATTGAGTTCTTAATCTTAGATTTGAACAAAAAATGAATGAATAAAGAGAAAGTTTCTCATAATTCACCCTTAGAGAGATAACAAAATGATATCAACATTGATTTAAATAAGGAAAGGAAGAAAGAAAGAAAGAATTCACAAGATACAATTTAACACCAACATGGTGGATCAAGACTACACTCTTCCTGGAGTAGAAATAGACAGATTTGAAGAATGAAATAATCAGATATTTAGATAGTCTGTCACACTTGAGTCACACAAGGTGGCGCCAAACTTCAGGGATCACAGATTATATAATGAAAGAATTTAATAATTACATCTTTAAATATGTAAGCCGTTGACCTTTTTTTGTAACATCAATTCCTGGGCAGACTTGCCAGGTATGAAACTGTATGCTGTCATCACACAATTTTAAAATGCCATCAGTTAATCGTCAGATAATCATACTGTCTTGCGTGATGAATTGGCTTGAACTCATCACAAGCGCCTGAATCTCTGTTGTGTTGTGGCAGGACGTGAGATAATGGGCCCAATTCTGGCATAGCAGTAGTAGCCACAATGTTGATAACAGCTGAAAAGATGGCTACAGCAGGGGCATCACCAGCATAGCTGAGAGAGAGAGATGTTCCTCCGTGTTCTGAGTCGTCATCCTTTTGCCAGGTCTCGGTGATGGTGCCGACCTCCTAGTGCCACTCCTTCTTCTCATGGCAGATCACAACCGGTGTGAAGATGTGGAGGAAGAGCAGGTAGTCAACACCCAGACCACCGTGCCGGCCTTGATGAAGTCCTTGTACTTCTCGGAGGGCACCGTGCAACATTCTGGACTCAATCACCCAGCATCCCTCGTACTCTGGGAGATGCATAGATCATTCAGAAAACGCTCTGCCCATGTCTACAACTTTCCTAACCTTGTCCCTGACAGGTATTTGCACCCTAACCGTAATCGGTGATGGCACTGTCCTTCGTTTGCATAATTTAAAGAATTAAATAAGTTAGTAATAGCTAACTGTCACAATAAATAGGGGATGTAGCATTTTACTGGCAGGGAAGCATGGCCAGACTCCATTCATGAAGGATGTCATCATCACCAATTGAGTCAATGAATCATAATATGTGTAGATATTGCACATTATCTCCACAAGAGGGAGCTTTACAGGTCTCTTCATGGAATGGAGGATTGTTGTTTACATAACTATACAAATATTTACATTATCCTGGGGATTAACACAGATTGTCAGTTTAAAGTAATTAATTACGTAATTAGGTGATCTGTGGCACCAGATTCCAGGTGTCATGGACGATAAAATCATTGTTTTATATAACTAAATAATCAAATAATGAGTTCATGTAACATCATCCACTTCCCTAAGGTGGCTCCAAACCAGGCTCATGAACGATGCTGTCGTGATTAATTTAAATATTTTAACTACATAATTGATATTAAGATGGTCTATAATAATTGCCTCCCACATCGCGTCACCACAATCCACTGATCATGGATTATCTAATGTCCAATTTTAATAAACAAATAACAACATAACCAGAGGATGAAATGGTCTGCCATGCTCCACACAATTGAGTCTCAGTTGACTCCCACATGATTGTGGGAAATTCCAAGTTTCATCCCTTATTTAATCGCAGAGCAGAGTAGTAACATGTTTAAATGCTGAACTCTCATTGTGTATGCAGGGTTTTTAGAAGATATCACATATTTAATGTTGGACGGCTGCCTCAAAAGAGATGGACTGAAATCTAACAATCGCTAAGTCTACTCTAACAAACGGATTATCACCTTCCTGAAGGAATTCAACAATGTCAAACTCACCTTTTTGATGAATAATCGTGAGTCTTATTATCTTTTGTTCCATAGTTTTACTTCTGAGGAGAGAGAGTATTCATAAACAGAAGTCTCTGAACTGTTTCTCCACAGCCTATGTCCTCTGATGAGGTAATCTTGCATTTGGTAACCAGTAAAAGCCGTAGGCAAACTTCCAGAGGTATGGCTATGACTTGGTTAGGCGAATCAAATGCTGTCATGAAAAGTTTTAGGAGATAGTTATCTTGGGAGACTGTAATGTCCCAAGATAACTCTTTCTCGAAGCTGCTCTCTCGTCCTTGGCCCATGATACCAGGATACAGAATGCAAGCAGGGTTGCCAGGCTACATTTATGAACCAACATTCTGTCACATTCTAGTGCCCCTCCCACAGGCTTAAAGGAGTATACCCACCGATGAACTAACCTTACAGCCTCACTGAGTTTCTCACAAAAACAAAGCAGGGCTCTTTCTTTTGAGTTCTACATATTTACCCGTCTCTCAAGCTACAACATGCCTATAGTGACATAAGCATGAAAACGAAAGCATCATTGTGCCATTCAAGTACAGTGATGAGTATTTTAAACCTGTTTTCTATGCTTCAATTTGCTAATTTCTAAATGGAAACAATACAGTTAATCGCCTCTACCATCATCCTTTTCCCTTTCTTGAAAATAAAATAAATTCCTCTTCATCCTCTTACCATTAGAGGAGCTTGACCCCATGGTTTCTCAGAGTTGTGTAGATTTGCATTAGGCTGATGATTAAGGATTTTGAGCAGTGTCTTATGTTTCTTTCAGTCATTTTGGATTCCTCAATTGACTTTTCTCTATTAAGTCCTGTATCCTGCTTTCTAATATGGTTATTTAGAGTGATTAATTGTTGGTGGTGTGTCATGTTATCAGCCCGACAGAGTTCATTAGATGAGATTCCCTGATCAGGAGATTATTCAGTTATTCCATTTTTAAAATAGGTGGTCACTGTGTCCTTCATGGGTCAGTTCTGTTGCAACCTCTCAGAAACTGATGATGCGAAACAGTACAGTTTTTTAAAATCGTGTAATCATTCGATTGTTAAAAATCTACTATTACGTAATCAGTAATCACTGCATAAGGCAGTGTCCCCCATTCTCTGGGCACTGCTTCTGGTACCGATCTCCTGCTCTGTCAATCCCACAACAGCCACATGAGGGATGACACCATCATTACTTACACAATCAAGTAAGTTAAAAATTGGATAGTCCTCCATACTTAACTTTCAAAAGATGGAACCATACTCCAGTGATTGTCAAGGAAGTAGTACTTAGATGATTAAATAATGCCACGTGATTAACTCCCATGGAGGAATGGCCCGACTCCCGTCAAGAAGAACAACATCGTCATCGATTGAAATAATTAATATATAATGAAAAAATGATTGAAAAATGACATGGTGGTGCACACTTAAATCCCACATGGAGTAGTCAGAATGCTCTCTTCCTGGAATAATGATGTTTTTAAAAAATTAAATTGATAATTAATTAGTGGGCCTTTTATAGTAACACTGACGAGATGGCACCAAAGTCCTAAACCTATCGCTGATGTAAAGATCTATTTACACAGCTAAATGATGAAGTAATGAGATGATATTACATCATCAACTCCCACAATCTGACTCCAAAAGGGACTTAGGGTCCATAACATTACCTGTCTTGTAAATACGTCAATTAAATGATGAATTATTACCTAATTTCCTAGTTTAACAGTTAAAGAAGCAAGTGTAGTATTAGATTATGTGATGGTCTGGTACAATGGTCTCCCCTAAGGAGGCTCAAAACTCCAGTGATCACTGAATACATAATGACAGATTTTCATCATAAAATGAATAAACATTAAACAAGTGGATGGTGTTTTATATGTGAAGCCTAAATGATTGCTCAATACTGAATAGACATTGAGTTCTTAATCTTAGATTTGAACAAAAAATGAATGAATAAAGAGAAAGTTTCTCATAATTCACCCTTAGAGAGATAACAAAATGATATCAACATTGATTTAAATAAGGAAAGGAAGAAAGAAAGAAAGAATTCACAAGATACAATTTAACACCAACATGGTGGATCAAGACTACACTCTTCCTGGAGTAGAAATAGACAGATTTGAAGAATGAAATAATCAGATATTTAGATAGTCTGTCACACTTGAGTCACACAAGGTGGCGCCAAACTTCAGGGATCACAGATTATATAATGAAAGAATTTAATAATTACATCTTTAAATATGTAAGCCGTTGACCTTTTTTTGTAACATCAATTCCTGGGCAGACTTGCCAGGTATGAAACTGTATGCTGTCATCACACAATTTTAAAATGCCATCAGTTAATCGTCAGATAATCATACTGTCTTGCGTGATGAATTGGCTTGAACTCATCACAAGCGCCTGAATCTCTGTTGTGTTGTGGCAGGACGTGAGATAATGGGCCCAATTCTGGCATAGCAGTAGTAGCCACAATGTTGATAACAGCTGAAAAGATGGCTACAGCAGGGGCATCACCAGCATAGCTGAGAGAGAGAGATGTTCCTCCGTGTTCTGAGTCGTCATCCTTTTGCCAGGTCTCGGTGATGGTGCCGACCTCCTAGTGCCACTCCTTCTTCTCATGGCAGATCACAACCGGTGTGAAGATGTGGAGGAAGAGCAGGTAGTCAACACCCAGACCACCGTGCCGGCCTTGATGAAGTCCTTGTACTTCTCGGAGGGCACCGTGCAACATTCTGGACTCAATCACCCAGCATCCCTCGTACTCTGGGAGATGCATAGATCATTCAGAAAACGCTCTGCCCATGTCTACAACTTTCCTAACCTTGTCCCTGACAGGTATTTGCACCCTAACCGTAATCGGTGATGGCACTGTCCTTCGTTTGCATAATTTAAAGAATTAAATAAGTTAGTAATAGCTAACTGTCACAATAAATAGGGGATGTAGCATTTTACTGGCAGGGAAGCATGGCCAGACTCCATTCATGAAGGATGTCATCATCACCAATTGAGTCAATGAATCATAATATGTGTAGATATTGCACATTATCTCCACAAGAGGGAGCTTTACAGGTCTCTTCATGGAATGGAGGATTGTTGTTTACATAACTATACAAATATTTACATTATCCTGGGGATTAACACAGATTGTCAGTTTAAAGTAATTAATTACGTAATTAGGTGATCTGTGGCACCAGATTCCAGGTGTCATGGACGATAAAATCATTGTTTTATATAACTAAATAATCAAATAATGAGTTCATGTAACATCATCCACTTCCCTAAGGTGGCTCCAAACCAGGCTCATGAACGATGCTGTCGTGATTAATTTAAATATTTTAACTACATAATTGATATTAAGATGGTCTATAATAATTGCCTCCCACATCGCGTCACCACAATCCACTGATCATGGATTATCTAATGTCCAATTTTAATAAACAAATAACAACATAACCAGAGGATGAAATGGTCTGCCATGCTCCACACAATTGAGTCTCAGTTGACTCCCACATGATTGTGGGAAATTCCAAGTTTCATCCCTTATTTAATCGCAGAGCAGAGTAGTAACATGTTTAAATGCTGAACTCTCATTGTGTATGCAGGGTTTTTAGAAGATATCACATATTTAATGTTGGACGGCTGCCTCAAAAGAGATGGACTGAAATCTAACAATCGCTAAGTCTACTCTAACAAACGGATTATCACCTTCCTGAAGGAATTCAACAATGTCAAACTCACCTTTTTGATGAATAATCGTGAGTCTTATTATCTTTTGTTCCATAGTTTTACTTCTGAGGAGAGAGAGTATTCATAAACAGAAGTCTCTGAACTGTTTCTCCACAGCCTATGTCCTCTGATGAGGTAATCTTGCATTTGGTAACCAGTAAAAGCCGTAGGCAAACTTCCAGAGGTATGGCTATGACTTGGTTAGGCGAATCAAATGCTGTCATGAAAAGTTTTAGGAGATAGTTATCTTGGGAGACTGTAATGTCCCAAGATAACTCTTTCTCGAAGCTGCTCTCTCGTCCTTGGCCCATGATACCAGGATACAGAATGCAAGCAGGGTTGCCAGGCTACATTTATGAACCAACATTCTGTCACATTCTAGTGCCCCTCCCACAGGCTTAAAGGAGTATACCCACCGATGAACTAACCTTACAGCCTCACTGAGTTTCTCACAAAAACAAAGCAGGGCTCTTTCTTTTGAGTTCTACATATTTACCCGTCTCTCAAGCTACAACATGCCTATAGTGACATAAGCATGAAAACGAAAGCATCATTGTGCCATTCAAGTACAGTGATGAGTATTTTAAACCTGTTTTCTATGCTTCAATTTGCTAATTTCTAGAATGGAAACAATACAGTTCATCGCCTCTACCATCATCCTTTTCCCTTTCTTGAAAATAAAATAAATTCCTCTTCATCCTCTTACCATTAGAGGAGCTTGACCCCATGGTTTCTCAGAGTTGTGTAGATTTGCATTAGGCTGATGATTAAGGATTTTGAGCAGTGTCTTATGTTTCTTTCAGTCATTTTGGATTCCTCAATTGACTTTTCTCTATTAAGTCCTGTATCCTGCTTTCTAATATGGTTATTTAGAGTGATTAATTGTTGGTGGTGTGTCATGTTATCAGCCCGACAGAGTTCATTAGATGAGATTCCCTGATCAGGAGATTATTCAGTTATTCCATTTTTAAAATAGGTGGTCACTGTGTCCTTCATGGGTCAGTTCTGTTGCAACCTCTCAGAAACTGATGATGCGAAACAGTACAGTTTTTTAAAATCGTGTAATCATTCGATTGTTAAAAATCTACTATTACGTAATCAGTAATCACTGCATAAGGCAGTGTCCCCCATTCTCTGGGCACTGCTTCTGGTACCGATCTCCTGCTCTGTCAATCCCACAACAGCCACATGAGGGATGACACCATCATTACTTACACAATCAAGTAAGTTAAAAATTGGATAGTCCTCCATACTTAACTTTCAAAAGATGGAACCATACTCCAGTGATTGTCAAGGAAGTAGTACTTAGATGATTAAATAATGCCACGTGATTAACTCCCATGGAGGAATGGCCCGACTCCCGTCAAGAAGAACAACATCGTCATCGATTGAAATAATTAATATATAATGAAAAAATGATTGAAAAATGACATGGTGGTGCACACTTAAATCCCACATGGAGTAGTCAGAATGCTCTCTTCCTGGAATAATGATGTTTTTAAAAAATTAAATTGATAATTAATTAGTGGGCCTTTTATAGTAACACTGACGAGATGGCACCAAAGTCCTAAACCTATCGCTGATGTAAAGATCTATTTACACAGCTAAATGATGAAGTAATGAGATGATATTACATCATCAACTCCCACAATCTGACTCCAAAAGGGACTTAGGGTCCATAACATTACCTGTCTTGTAAATACGTCAATTAAATGATGAATTATTACCTAATTTCCTAGTTTAACAGTTAAAGAAGCAAGTGTAGTATTAGATTATGTGATGGTCTGGTACAACGGTCTCCCCTAAGGAGGCTCAAAACTCCAGTGATCACTGAATACATAATGACAGATTTTCATCATAAAATGAATAAACATTAAACAAGTGGATGGTGTTTTATATGTGAAGCCTAAATGATTGCTCAATACTGAATAGACATTGAGTTCTTAATCTTAGATTTGAACAAAAAATGAATGAATAAAGAGAAAGTTTCTCATAATTCACCCTTAGAGAGATAACAAAATGATATCAACATTGATTTAAATAAGGAAAGGAAGAAAGAAAGAAAGAATTCACAAGATACAATTTAACACCAACATGGTGGATCAAGACTACACTCTTCCTGGAGTAGAAATAGACAGATTTGAAGAATGAAATAATCAGATATTTAGATAGTCTGTCACACTTGAGTCACACAAGGTGGCGCCAAACTTCAGGGATCACAGATTATATAATGAAAGAATTTAATAATTACATCTTTAAATATGTAAGCCGTTGACCTTTTTTTGTAACATCAATTCCTGGGCAGACTTGCCAGGTATGAAACTGTATGCTGTCATCACACAATTTTAAAATGCCATCAGTTAATCGTCAGATAATCATACTGTCTTGCGTGATGAATTGGCTTGAACTCATCACAAGCGCCTGAATCTCTGTTGTGTTGTGGCAGGACGTGAGATAATGGGCCCAATTCTGGCATAGCAGTAGTAGCCACAATGTTGATAACAGCTGAAAAGATGGCTACAGCAGGGGCATCACCAGCATAGCTGAGAGAGAGAGATGTTCCTCCGTGTTCTGAGTCGTCATCCTTTTGCCAGGTCTCGGTGATGGTGCCGACCTCCTAGTGCCACTCCTTCTTCTCATGGCAGATCACAACCGGTGTGAAGATGTGGAGGAAGAGCAGGTAGTCAACACCCAGACCACCGTGCCGGCCTTGATGAAGTCCTTGTACTTCTCGGAGGGCACCGTGCAACATTCTGGACTCAATCACCCAGCATCCCTCGTACTCTGGGAGATGCATAGATCATTCAGAAAACGCTCTGCCCATGTCTACAACTTTCCTAACCTTGTCCCTGACAGGTATTTGCACCCTAACCGTAATCGGTGATGGCACTGTCCTTCGTTTGCATAATTTAAAGAATTAAATAAGTTAGTAATAGCTAACTGTCACAATAAATAGGGGATGTAGCATTTTACTGGCAGGGAAGCATGGCCAGACTCCATTCATGAAGGATGTCATCATCACCAATTGAGTCAATGAATCATAATATGTGTAGATATTGCACATTATCTCCACAAGAGGGAGCTTTACAGGTCTCTTCATGGAATGGAGGATTGTTGTTTACATAACTATACAAATATTTACATTATCCTGGGGATTAACACAGATTGTCAGTTTAAAGTAATTAATTACGTAATTAGGTGATCTGTGGCACCAGATTCCAGGTGTCATGGACGATAAAATCATTGTTTTATATAACTAAATAATCAAATAATGAGTTCATGTAACATCATCCACTTCCCTAAGGTGGCTCCAAACCAGGCTCATGAACGATGCTGTCGTGATTAATTTAAATATTTTAACTACATAATTGATATTAAGATGGTCTATAATAATTGCCTCCCACATCGCGTCACCACAATCCACTGATCATGGATTATCTAATGTCCAATTTTAATAAACAAATAACAACATAACCAGAGGATGAAATGGTCTGCCATGCTCCACACAATTGAGTCTCAGTTGACTCCCACATGATTGTGGGAAATTCCAAGTTTCATCCCTTATTTAATCGCAGAGCAGAGTAGTAACATGTTTAAATGCTGAACTCTCATTGTGTATGCAGGGTTTTTAGAAGATATCACATATTTAATGTTGGACGGCTGCCTCAAAAGAGATGGACTGAAATCTAACAATCGCTAAGTCTACTCTAACAAACGGATTATCACCTTCCTGAAGGAATTCAACAATGTCAAACTCACCTTTTTGATGAATAATCGTGAGTCTTATTATCTTTTGTTCCATAGTTTTACTTCTGAGGAGAGAGAGTATTCATAAACAGAAGTCTCTGAACTGTTTCTCCACAGCCTATGTCCTCTGATGAGGTAATCTTGCATTTGGTAACCAGTAAAAGCCGTAGGCAAACTTCCAGAGGTATGGCTATGACTTGGTTAGGCGAATCAAATGCTGTCATGAAAAGTTTTAGGAGATAGTTATCTTGGGAGACTGTAATGTCCCAAGATAACTCTTTCTCGAAGCTGCTCTCTCGTCCTTGGCCCATGATACCAGGATACAGAATGCAAGCAGGGTTGCCAGGCTACATTTATGAACCAACATTCTGTCACATTCTAGTGCCCCTCCCACAGGCTTAAAGGAGTATACCCACCGATGAACTAACCTTACAGCCTCACTGAGTTTCTCACAAAAACAAAGCAGGGCTCTTTCTTTTGAGTTCTACATATTTACCCGTCTCTCAAGCTACAACATGCCTATAGTGACATAAGCATGAAAACGAAAGCATCATTGTGCCATTCAAGTACAGTGATGAGTATTTTAAACCTGTTTTCTATGCTGCAATTTGCTAATTTCTAAATGGAAACAATACAGTTCATCGCCTCTACCATCATCCTTTTCCCTTTCTTGAAAATAAAATAAATTCCTCTTCATCCTCTTACCATTAGAGGAGCTTGACCCCATGGTTTCTCAGAGTTGTGTAGATTTGCATTAGGCTGATGATTAAGGATTTTGAGCAGTGTCTTATGTTTCTTTCAGTCATTTTGGATTCCTCAATTGACTTTTCTCTATTAAGTCCTGTATCCTGCTTTCTAATATGGTTATTTAGAGTGATTAATTGTTGGTGGTGTGTCATGTTATCAGCCCGACAGAGTTCATTAGATGAGATTCCCTGATCAGGAGATTATTCAGTTATTCCATTTTTAAAATAGGTGGTCACTGTGTCCTTCATGGGTCAGTTCTGTTGCAACCTCTCAGAAACTGATGATGCGAAACAGTACAGTTTTTTAAAATCGTGTAATCATTCGATTGTTAAAAATCTACTATTACGTAATCAGTAATCACTGCATAAGGCAGTGTCCCCCATTCTCTGGGCACTGCTTCTGGTACCGATCTCCTGCTCTGTCAATCCCACAACAGCCACATGAGGGATGACACCATCATTACTTACGCAATCAAGTAAGTTAAAAATTGGATAGTCCTCCATACTTAACTTTCAAAAGATGGAACCATACTCCAGTGATTGTCAAGGAAGTAGTACTTAGATGATTAAATAATGCCACGTGATTAACTCCCATGGAGGAATGGCCCGACTCCCGTCAAGAAGAACAACATCGTCATCGATTGAAATAATTAATATATAATGAAAAAATGATTGAAAAATGACATGGTGGTGCACACTTAAATCCCACATGGAGTAGTCAGAATGCTCTCTTCCTGGAATAATGATGTTTTTAAAAAATTAAATTGATAATTAATTAGTGGGCCTTTTATAGTAACACTGACGAGATGGCACCAAAGTCCTAAACCTATCGCTGATGTAAAGATCTATTTACACAGCTAAATGATGAAGTAATGAGATGATATTACATCATCAACTCCCACAATCTGACTCCAAAAGGGACTTAGGGTCCATAACATTACCTGTCTTGTAAATACGTCAATTAAATGATGAATTATTACCTAATTTCCTAGTTTAACAGTTAAAGAAGCAAGTGTAGTATTAGATTATGTGATGGTCTGGTACAACGGTCTCCCCTAAGGAGGCTCAAAACTCCAGTGATCACTGAATACATAATGACAGATTTTCATCATAAAATGAATAAACATTAAACAAGTGGATGGTGTTTTATGCGTGAAGCCTAAATGATTGCTCAATACTGAATAGACATTGAGTTCTTAATCTTAGATTTGAACAAAAAATGAATGAATAAAGAGAAAGTTTCTCATAATTCACCCTTAGAGAGATAACAAAATGATATCAACATTGATTTAAATAAGGAAAGGAAGAAAGAAAGAAAGAATTCACAAGATACAATTTAACACCAACATGGTGGATCAAGACTACACTCTTCCTGGAGTAGAAATAGACAGATTTGAAGAATGAAATAATCAGATATTTAGATAGTCTGTCACACTTGAGTCACACAAGGTGGCGCCAAACTTCAGGGATCACAGATTATATAATGAAAGAATTTAATAATTACATCTTTAAATATGTAAGCCGTTGACCTTTTTTTGTAACATCAATTCCTGGGCAGACTTGCCAGGTATGAAACTGTATGCTGTCATCACACAATTTTAAAATGCCATCAGTTAATCGTCAGATAATCATACTGTCTTGCGTGATGAATTGGCTTGAACTCATCACAAGCGCCTGAATCTCTGTTGTGTTGTGGCAGGACGTGAGATAATGGGCCCAATTCTGGCATAGCAGTAGTAGCCACAATGTTGATAACAGCTGAAAAGATGGCTACAGCAGGGGCATCACCAGCATAGCTGAGAGAGAGAGATGTTCCTCCGTGTTCTGAGTCGTCATCCTTTTGCCAGGTCTCGGTGATGGTGCCGACCTCCTAGTGCCACTCCTTCTTCTCATGGCAGATCACAACCGGTGTGAAGATGTGGAGGAAGAGCAGGTAGTCAACACCCAGACCACCGTGCCGGCCTTGATGAAGTCCTTGTACTTCTCGGAGGGCACCGTGCAACATTCTGGACTCAATCACCCAGCATCCCTCGTACTCTGGGAGATGCATAGATCATTCAGAAAACGCTCTGCCCATGTCTACAACTTTCCTAACCTTGTCCCTGACAGGTATTTGCACCCTAACCGTAATCGGTGATGGCACTGTCCTTCGTTTGCATAATTTAAAGAATTAAATAAGTTAGTAATAGCTAACTGTCACAATAAATAGGGGATGTAGCATTTTACTGGCAGGGAAGCATGGCCAGACTCCATTCATGAAGGATGTCATCATCACCAATTGAGTCAATGAATCATAATATGTGTAGATATTGCACATTATCTCCACAAGAGGGAGCTTTACAGGTCTCTTCATGGAATGGAGGATTGTTGTTTACATAACTATACAAATATTTACATTATCCTGGGGATTAACACAGATTGTCAGTTTAAAGTAATTAATTACGTAATTAGGTGATCTGTGGCACCAGATTCCAGGTGTCATGGACGATAAAATCATTGTTTTATATAACTAAATAATCAAATAATGAGTTCATGTAACATCATCCACTTCCCTAAGGTGGCTCCAAACCAGGCTCATGAACGATGCTGTCGTGATTAATTTAAATATTTTAACTACATAATTGATATTAAGATGGTCTATAATAATTGCCTCCCACATCGCGTCACCACAATCCACTGATCATGGATTATCTAATGTCCAATTTTAATAAACAAATAACAACATAACCAGAGGATGAAATGGTCTGCCATGCTCCACACAATTGAGTCTCAGTTGACTCCCACATGATTGTGGGAAATTCCAAGTTTCATCCCTTATTTAATCGCAGAGCAGAGTAGTAACATGTTTAAATGCTGAACTCTCATTGTGTATGCAGGGTTTTTAGAAGATATCACATATTTAATGTTGGACGGCTGCCTCAAAAGAGATGGACTGAAATCTAACAATCGCTAAGTCTACTCTAACAAACGGATTATCACCTTCCTGAAGGAATTCAACAATGTCAAACTCACCTTTTTGATGAATAATCGTGAGTCTTATTATCTTTTGTTCCATAGTTTTACTTCTGAGGAGAGAGAGTATTCATAAACAGAAGTCTCTGAACTGTTTCTCCACAGCCTATGTCCTCTGATGAGGTAATCTTGCATTTGGTAACCAGTAAAAGCCGTAGGCAAACTTCCAGAGGTATGGCTATGACTTGGTTAGGCGAATCAAATGCTGTCATGAAAAGTTTTAGGAGATAGTTATCTTGGGAGACTGTAATGTCCCAAGATAACTCTTTCTCGAAGCTGCTCTCTCGTCCTTGGCCCATGATACCAGGATACAGAATGCAAGCAGGGTTGCCAGGCTACATTTATGAACCAACATTCTGTCACATTCTAGTGCCCCTCCCACAGGCTTAAAGGAGTATACCCACCGATGAACTAACCTTACAGCCTCACTGAGTTTCTCACAAAAACAAAGCAGGGCTCTTTCTTTTGAGTTCTACATATTTACCCGTCTCTCAAGCTACAACATGCCTATAGTGACATAAGCATGAAAACGAAAGCATCATTGTGCCATTCAAGTACAGTGATGAGTATTTTAAACCTGTTTTCTATGCTTCAATTTGCTAATTTCTAAATGGAAACAATACAGTTCATCGCCTCTACCATCATCCTTTTCCCTTTCTTGAAAATAAAATAAATTCCTCTTCATCCTCTTACCATTAGAGGAGCTTGACCCCATGGTTTCTCAGAGTTGTGTAGATTTGCATTAGGCTGATGATTAAGGATTTTGAGCAGTGTCTTATGTTTCTTTCAGTCATTTTGGATTCCTCAATTGACTTTTCTCTATTAAGTCCTGTATCCTGCTTTCTAATATGGTTATTTAGAGTGATTAATTGTTGGTGGTGTGTCATGTTATCAGCCCGACAGAGTTCATTAGATGAGATTCCCTGATCAGGAGATTATTCAGTTATTCCATTTTTAAAATAGGTGGTCACTGTGTCCTTCATGGGTCAGTTCTGTTGCAACCTCTCAGAAACTGATGATGCGAAACAGTACAGTTTTTTAAAATCGTGTAATCATTCGATTGTTAAAAATCTACTATTACGTAATCAGTAATCACTGCATAAGGCAGTGTCCCCCATTCTCTGGGCACTGCTTCTGGTACCGATCTCCTGCTCTGTCAATCCCACAACAGCCACATGAGGGATGACACCATCATTACTTACGCAATCAAGTAAGTTAAAAATTGGATAGTCCTCCATACTTAACTTTCAAAAGATGGAACCATACTCCAGTGATTGTCAAGGAAGTAGTACTTAGATGATTAAATAATGCCACGTGATTAACTCCCATGGAGGAATGGCCCGACTCCCGTCAAGAAGAACAACATCGTCATCGATTGAAATAATTAATATATAACGAAAAAATGATTGAAAAATGACATGGTGGTGCACACTTAAATCCCACATGGAGTAGTCAGAATGCTCTCTTCCTGGAATAATGATGTTTTTAAAAAATTAAATTGATAATTAATTAGCGGGCCTTTTATAGTAACACTGACGAGATGGCACCAAAGTCCTAAACCTATCGCTGATGTAAAGATCTATTTACACAGCTAAATGATGAAGTAATGAGATGATATTACATCATCAACTCCCACAATCTGACTCCAAAAGGGACTTAGGGTCCATAACATTACCTGTCTTGTAAATACGTCAATTAAATGATGAATTATTACCTAATTTCCTAGTTTAACAGTTAAAGAAGCAAGTGTAGTATTAGATTATGTGATGGTCTGGTACAACGGTCTCCCCTAAGGAGGCTCAAAACTCCAGTGATCACTGAATACATAATGACAGATTTTCATCATAAAATGAATAAACATTAAACAAGTGGATGGTGTTTTATGCGTGAAGCCTAAATGATTGCTCAATACTGAATAGACATTGAGTTCTTAATCTTAGATTTGAACAAAAAATGAATGAATAAAGAGAAAGTTTCTCATAATTCACCCTTAGAGAGATAACAAAATGATATCAACATTGATTTAAATAAGGAAAGGAAGAAAGAAAGAAAGAATTCACAAGATACAATTTAACACCAACATGGTGGATCAAGACTACACTCTTCCTGGAGTAGAAATAGACAGATTTGAAGAATGAAATAATCAGATATTTAGATAGTCTGTCACACTTGAGTCACACAAGGTGGCGCCAAACTTCAGGGATCACAGATTATATAATGAAAGAATTTAATAATTACATCTTTAAATATGTAAGCCGTTGACCTTTTTTTGTAACATCAATTCCTGGGCAGACTTGCCAGGTATGAAACTGTATGCTGTCATCACACAATTTTAAAATGCCATCAGTTAATCGTCAGATAATCATACTGTCTTGCGTGATGAATTGGCTTGAACTCATCACAAGCGCCTGAATCTCTGTTGTGTTGTGGCAGGACGTGAGATAATGGGCCCAATTCTGGCATAGCAGTAGTAGCCACAATGTTGATAACAGCTGAAAAGATGGCTACAGCAGGGGCATCACCAGCATAGCTGAGAGAGAGAGATGTTCCTCCGTGTTCTGAGTCGTCATCCTTTTGCCAGGTCTCGGTGATGGTGCCGACCTCCTAGTGCCACTCCTTCTTCTCATGGCAGATCACAACCGGTGTGAAGATGTGGAGGAAGAGCAGGTAGTCAACACCCAGACCACCGTGCCGGCCTTGATGAAGTCCTTGTACTTCTCGGAGGGCACCGTGCAACATTCTGGACTCAATCACCCAGCATCCCTCGTACTCTGGGAGATGCATAGATCATTCAGAAAACGCTCTGCCCATGTCTACAACTTTCCTAACCTTGTCCCTGACAGGTATTTGCACCCTAACCGTAATCGGTGATGGCACTGTCCTTCGTTTGCATAATTTAAAGAATTAAATAAGTTAGTAATAGCTAACTGTCACAATAAATAGGGGATGTAGCATTTTACTGGCAGGGAAGCATGGCCAGACTCCATTCATGAAGGATGTCATCATCACCAATTGAGTCAATGAATCATAATATGTGTAGATATTGCACATTATCTCCACAAGAGGGAGCTTTACAGGTCTCTTCATGGAATGGAGGATTGTTGTTTACATAACTATACAAATATTTACATTATCCTGGGGATTAACACAGATTGTCAGTTTAAAGTAATTAATTACGTAATTAGGTGATCTGTGGCACCAGATTCCAGGTGTCATGGACGATAAAATCATTGTTTTATATAACTAAATAATCAAATAATGAGTTCATGTAACATCATCCACTTCCCTAAGGTGGCTCCAAACCAGGCTCATGAACGATGCTGTCGTGATTAATTTAAATATTTTAACTACATAATTGATATTAAGATGGTCTATAATAATTGCCTCCCACATCGCGTCACCACAATCCACTGATCATGGATTATCTAATGTCCAATTTTAATAAACAAATAACAACATAACCAGAGGATGAAATGGTCTGCCATGCTCCACACAATTGAGTCTCAGTTGACTCCCACATGATTGTGGGAAATTCCAAGTTTCATCCCTTATTTAATCGCAGAGCAGAGTAGTAACATGTTTAAATGCTGAACTCTCATTGTGTATGCAGGGTTTTTAGAAGATATCACATATTTAATGTTGGACGGCTGCCTCAAAAGAGATGGACTGAAATCTAACAATCGCTAAGTCTACTCTAACAAACGGATTATCACCTTCCTGAAGGAATTCAACAATGTCAAACTCACCTTTTTGATGAATAATCGTGAGTCTTATTATCTTTTGTTCCATAGTTTTACTTCTGAGGAGAGAGAGTATTCATAAACAGAAGTCTCTGAACTGTTTCTCCACAGCCTATGTCCTCTGATGAGGTAATCTTGCATTTGGTAACCAGTAAAAGCCGTAGGCAAACTTCCAGAGGTATGGCTATGACTTGGTTAGGCGAATCAAATGCTGTCATGAAAAGTTTTAGGAGATAGTTATCTTGGGAGACTGTAATGTCCCAAGATAACTCTTTCTCAAAGCTGCTCTCTCGTCCTTGGCCCATGATACCAGGATACAGAATGCAAGCAGGGTTGCCAGGCTACATTTATGAACCAACATTCTGTCACATTCTAGTGCCCCTCCCACAGGCTTAAAGGAGTATACCCACCGATGAACTAACCTTACAGCCTCACTGAGTTTCTCACAAAAACAAAGCAGGGCTCTTTCTTTTGAGTTCTACATATTTACCCGTCTCTCAAGCTACAACATGCCTATAGTGACATAAGCATGAAAACGAAAGCATCATTGTGCCATTCAAGTACAGTGATGAGTATTTTAAACCTGTTTTCTATGCTTCAATTTGCTAATTTCTAGAATGGAAACAATACAGTTCATCGCCTCTACCATCATCCTTTTCCCTTTCTTGAAAATAAAATAAATTCCTCTTCATCCTCTTACCATTAGAGGAGCTTGACCCCATGGTTTCTCAGAGTTGTGTAGATTTGCATTAGGCTGATGATTAAGGATTTTGAGCAGTGTCTTATGTTTCTTTCAGTCATTTTGGATTCCTCAATTGACTTTTCTCTATTAAGTCCTGTATCCTGCTTTCTAATATGGTTATTTAGAGTGATTAATTGTTGGTGGTGTGTCATGTTATCAGCCCGACAGAGTTCATTAGATGAGATTCCCTGATCAGGAGATTATTCAGTTATTCCATTTTTAAAATAGGTGGTCACTGTGTCCTTCATGGGTCAGTTCTGTTGCAACCTCTCAGAAACTGATGATGCGAAACAGTACAGTTTTTTAAAATCGTGTAATCATTCGATTGTTAAAAATCTACTATTACGTAATCAGTAATCAGTGCATAAGGCAGTGTCCCCCATTCTCTGGGCACTGCTTCTGGTACCGATCTCCTGCTCTGTCAATCCCACAACAGCCACATGAGGGATGACACCATCATTACTTACGCAATCAAGTAAGTTAAAAATTGGATAGTCCTCCATACTTAACTTTCAAAAGATGGAACCATACTCCAGTGATTGTCAAGGAAGTAGTACTTAGATGATTAAATAATGCCACGTGATTAACTCCCATGGAGGAATGGCCCGACTCCCGTCAAGAAGAACAACATCGTCATCGATTGAAATAATTAATATATAATGAAAAAATGATTGAAAAATGACATGGTGGTGCACACTTAAATCCCACATGGAGTAGTCAGAATGATCTCTTCCTGGAATAATGATGTTTTTAAAAAATTAAATTGATAATTAATTAGCGGGCCTTTTATAGTAACACTGACGAGATGGCACCAAAGTCCTAAACCTATCGCTGATGTAAAGATCTATTTACACAGCTAAATGATGAAGTAATGAGATGATATTACATCATCAACTCCCACAATCTGACTCCAAAAGGGACTTAGGGTCCATAACATTACCTGTCTTGTAAATACGTCAATTAAATGATGAATTATTACCTAATTTCCTAGTTTAACAGTTAAAGAAGCAAGTGTAGTATTAGATTATGTGATGGTCTGGTACAACGGTCTCCCCTAAGGAGGCTCAAAACTCCAGTGATCACTGAATACATAATGACAGATTTTCATCATAAAATGAATAAACATTAAACAAGTGGATGGTGTTTTATGCGTGAAGCCTAAATGATTGCTCAATACTGAATAGACATTGAGTTCTTAATCTTAGATTTGAACAAAAAATGAATGAATAAAGAGAAAGTTTCTCATAATTCACCCTTAGAGAGATAACAAAATGATATCAACATTGATTTAAATAAGGAAAGGAAGAAAGAAAGAAAGAATTCACAAGATACAATTTAACACCAACATGGTGGATCAAGACTACACTCTTCCTGGAGTAGAAATAGACAGATTTGAAGAATGAAATAATCAGATATTTAGATAGTCTGTCACACTTGAGTCACACAAGGTGGCGCCAAACTTCAGGGATCACAGATTATATAATGAAAGAATTTAATAATTACATCTTTAAATATGTAAGCCGTTGACCTTTTTTTGTAACATCAATTCCTGGGCAGACTTGCCAGGTATGAAACTGTATGCTGTCATCACACAATTTTAAAATGCCATCAGTTAATCGTCAGATAATCATACTGTCTTGCGTGATGAATTGGCTTGAACTCATCACAAGCGCCTGAATCTCTGTTGTGTTGTGGCAGGACGTGAGATAATGGGCCCAATTCTGGCATAGCAGTAGTAGCCACAATGTTGATAACAGCTGAAAAGATGGCTACAGCAGGGGCATCACCAGCATAGCTGAGAGAGAGAGATGTTCCTCCGTGTTCTGAGTCGTCATCCTTTTGCCAGGTCTCGGTGATGGTGCCGACCTCCTAGTGCCACTCCTTCTTCTCATGGCAGATCACAACCGGTGTGAAGATGTGGAGGAAGAGCAGGTAGTCAACACCCAGACCACCGTGCCGGCCTTGATGAAGTCCTTGTACTTCTCGGAGGGCACCGTGCAACATTCTGGACTCAATCACCCAGCATCCCTCGTACTCTGGGAGATGCATAGATCATTCAGAAAACGCTCTGCCCATGTCTACAACTTTCCTAACCTTGTCCCTGACAGGTATTTGCACCCTAACCGTAATCGGTGATGGCACTGTCCTTCGTTTGCATAATTTAAAGAATTAAATAAGTTAGTAATAGCTAACTGTCACAATAAATAGGGGATGTAGCATTTTACTGGCAGGGAAGCATGGCCAGACTCCATTCATGAAGGATGTCATCATCACCAATTGAGTCAATGAATCATAATATGTGTAGATATTGCACATTATCTCCACAAGAGGGAGCTTTACAGGTCTCTTCATGGAATGGAGGATTGTTGTTTACATAACTATACAAATATTTACATTATCCTGGGGATTAACACAGATTGTCAGTTTAAAGTAATTAATTACGTAATTAGGTGATCTGTGGCACCAGATTCCAGGTGTCATGGACGATAAAATCATTGTTTTATATAACTAAATAATCAAATAATGAGTTCATGTAACATCATCCACTTCCCTAAGGTGGCTCCAAACCAGGCTCATGAACGATGCTGTCGTGATTAATTTAAATATTTTAACTACATAATTGATATTAAGATGGTCTATAATAATTGCCTCCCACATCGCGTCACCACAATCCACTGATCATGGATTATCTAATGTCCAATTTTAATAAACAAATAACAACATAACCAGAGGATGAAATGGTCTGCCATGCTCCACACAATTGAGTCTCAGTTGACTCCCACATGATTGTGGGAAATTCCAAGTTTCATCCCTTATTTAATCGCAGAGCAGAGTAGTAACATGTTTAAATGCTGAACTCTCATTGTGTATGCAGGGTTTTTAGAAGATATCACATATTTAATGTTGGACGGCTGCCTCAAAAGAGATGGACTGAAATCTAACAATCGCTAAGTCTACTCTAACAAACGGATTATCACCTTCCTGAAGGAATTCAACAATGTCAAACTCACCTTTTTGATGAATAATCGTGAGTCTTATTATCTTTTGTTCCATAGTTTTACTTCTGAGGAGAGAGAGTATTCATAAACAGAAGTCTCTGAACTGTTTCTCCACAGCCTATGTCCTCTGATGAGGTAATCTTGCATTTGGTAACCAGTAAAAGCCGTAGGCAAACTTCCAGAGGTATGGCTATGACTTGGTTAGGCGAATCAAATGCTGTCATGAAAAGTTTTAGGAGATAGTTATCTTGGGAGACTGTAATGTCCCAAGATAACTCTTTCTCGAAGCTGCTCTCTCGTCCTTGGCCCATGATACCAGGATACAGAATGCAAGCAGGGTTGCCAGGCTACATTTATGAACCAACATTCTGTCACATTCTAGTGCCCCTCCCACAGGCTTAAAGGAGTATACCCACCGATGAACTAACCTTACAGCCTCACTGAGTTTCTCACAAAAACAAAGCAGGGCTCTTTCTTTTGAGTTCTACATATTTACCCGTCTCTCAAGCTACAACATGCCTATAGTGACATAAGCATGAAAACGAAAGCATCATTGTGCCATTCAAGTACAGTGATGAGTATTTTAAACCTGTTTTCTATGCTTCAATTTGCTAATTTCTAGAATGGAAACAATACAGTTAATCGCCTCTACCATCATCCTTTTCCCTTTCTTGAAAATAAAATAAATTCCTCTTCATCCTCTTACCATTAGAGGAGCTTGACCCCATGGTTTCTCAGAGTTGTGTAGATTTGCATTAGGCTGATGATTAAGGATTTTGAGCAGTGTCTTATGTTTCTTTCAGTCATTTTGGATTCCTCAATTGACTTTTCTCTATTAAGTCCTGTATCCTGCTTTCTAATATGGTTATTTAGAGTGATTAATTGTTGGTGGTGTGTCATGTTATCAGCCCGACAGAGTTCATTAGATGAGATTCCCTGATCAGGAGATTATTCAGTTATTCCATTTTTAAAATAGGTGGTCACTGTGTCCTTCATGGGTCAGTTCTGTTGCAACCTCTCAGAAACTGATGATGCGAAACAGTACAGTTTTTTAAAATCGTGTAATCATTCGATTGTTAAAAATCTACTATTACGTAATCAGTAATCACTGCATAAGGCAGTGTCCCCCATTCTCTGGGCACTGCTTCTGGTACCGATCTCCTGCTCTGTCAATCCCACAACAGCCACATGAGGGATGACACCATCATTACTTACGCAATCAAGTAAGTTAAAAATTGGATAGTCCTCCATACTTAACTTTCAAAAGATGGAACCATACTCCAGTGATTGTCAAGGAAGTAGTACTTAGATGATTAAATAATGCCACGTGATTAACTCCCATGGAGGAATGGCCCGACTCCCGTCAAGAAGAACAACATCGTCATCGATTGAAATAATTAATATATAATGAAAAAATGATTGAAAAATGACATGGTGGTGCACACTTAAATCCCACATGGAGTAGTCAGAATGCTCTCTTCCTGGAATAATGATGTTTTTAAAAAATTAAATTGATAATTAATTAGTGGGCCTTTTATAGTAACACTGACGAGATGGCACCAAAGTCCTAAACCTATCGCTGATGTAAAGATCTATTTACACAGCTAAATGATGAAGTAATGAGATGATATTACATCATCAACTCCCACAATCTGACTCCAAAAGGGACTTAGGGTCCATAACATTACCTGTCTTGTAAATACGTCAATTAAATGATGAATTATTACCTAATTTCCTAGTTTAACAGTTAAAGAAGCAAGTGTAGTATTAGATTATGTGATGGTCTGGTACAACGGTCTCCCCTAAGGAGGCTCAAAACTCCAGTGATCACTGAATACATAATGACAGATTTTCATCATAAAATGAATAAACATTAAACAAGTGGATGGTGTTTTATGCGTGAAGCCTAAATGATTGCTCAATACTGAATAGACATTGAGTTCTTAATCTTAGATTTGAACAAAAAATGAATGAATAAAGAGAAAGTTTCTCATAATTCACCCTTAGAGAGATAACAAAATGATATCAACATTGATTTAAATAAGGAAAGGAAGAAAGAAAGAAAGAATTCACAAGATACAATTTAACACCAACATGGTGGATCAAGACTACACTCTTCCTGGAGTAGAAATAGACAGATTTGAAGAATGAAATAATCAGATATTTAGATAGTCTGTCACACTTGAGTCACACAAGGTGGCGCCAAACTTCAGGGATCACAGATTATATAATGAAAGAATTTAATAATTACATCTTTAAATATGTAAGCCGTTGACCTTTTTTGTAACATCAATTCCTGGGCAGACTTGCCAGGTATGAAACTGTATGCTGTCATCACACAATTTTAAAATGCCATCAGTTAATCGTCAGATAATCATACTGTCTTGCGTGATGAATTGGCTTGAACTCATCACAAGCGCCTGAATCTCTGTTGTGTTGTGGCAGGACGTGAGATAATGGGCCCAATTCTGGCATAGCAGTAGTAGCCACAATGTTGATAACAGCTGAAAAGATGGCTACAGCAGGGGCATCACCAGCATAGCTGAGAGAGAGAGATGTTCCTCCGTGTTCTGAGTCGTCATCCTTTTGCCAGGTCTCGGTGATGGTGCCGACCTCCTAGTGCCACTCCTTCTTCTCATGGCAGATCACAACCGGTGTGAAGATGTGGAGGAAGAGCAGGTAGTCAACACCCAGACCACCGTGCCGGCCTTGATGAAGTCCTTGTACTTCTCGGAGGGCACCGTGCAACATTCTGGACTCAATCACCCAGCATCCCTCGTACTCTGGGAGATGCATAGATCATTCAGAAAACGCTCTGCCCATGTCTACAACTTTCCTAACCTTGTCCCTGACAGGTATTTGCACCCTAACCGTAATCGGTGATGGCACTGTCCTTCGTTTGCATAATTTAAAGAATTAAATAAGTTAGTAATAGCTAACTGTCACAATAAATAGGGGATGTAGCATTTTACTGGCAGGGAAGCATGGCCAGACTCCATTCATGAAGGATGTCATCATCACCAATTGAGTCAATGAATCATAATATGTGTAGATATTGCACATTATCTCCACAAGAGGGAGCTTTACAGGTCTCTTCATGGAATGGAGGATTGTTGTTTACATAACTATACAAATATTTACATTATCCTGGGGATTAACACAGATTGTCAGTTTAAAGTAATTAATTACGTAATTAGGTGATCTGTGGCACCAGATTCCAGGTGTCATGGACGATAAAATCATTGTTTTATATAACTAAATAATCAAATAATGAGTTCATGTAACATCATCCACTTCCCTAAGGTGGCTCCAAACCAGGCTCATGAACGATGCTGTCGTGATTAATTTAAATATTTTAACTACATAATTGATATTAAGATGGTCTATAATAATTGCCTCCCACATCGCGTCACCACAATCCACTGATCATGGATTATCTAATGTCCAATTTTAATAAACAAATAACAACATAACCAGAGGATGAAATGGTCTGCCATGCTCCACACAATTGAGTCTCAGTTGACTCCCACATGATTGTGGGAAATTCCAAGTTTCATCCCTTATTTAATCGCAGAGCAGAGTAGTAACATGTTTAAATGCTGAACTCTCATTGTGTATGCAGGGTTTTTAGAAGATATCACATATTTAATGTTGGACGGCTGCCTCAAAAGAGATGGACTGAAATCTAACAATCGCTAAGTCTACTCTAACAAACGGATTATCACCTTCCTGAAGGAATTCAACAATGTCAAACTCACCTTTTTGATGAATAATCGTGAGTCTTATTATCTTTTGTTCCATAGTTTTACTTCTGAGGAGAGAGAGTATTCATAAACAGAAGTCTCTGAACTGTTTCTCCACAGCCTATGTCCTCTGATGAGGTAATCTTGCATTTGGTAACCAGTAAAAGCCGTAGGCAAACTTCCAGAGGTATGGCTATGACTTGGTTAGGCGAATCAAATGCTGTCATGAAAAGTTTTAGGAGATAGTTATCTTGGGAGACTGTAATGTCCCAAGATAACTCTTTCTCGAAGCTGCTCTCTCGTCCTTGGCCCATGATACCAGGATACAGAATGCAAGCAGGGTTGCCAGGCTACATTTATGAACCAACATTCTGTCACATTCTAGTGCCCCTCCCACAGGCTTAAAGGAGTATACCCACCGATGAACTAACCTTACAGCCTCACTGAGTTTCTCACAAAAACAAAGCAGGGCTCTTTCTTTTGAGTTCTACATATTTACCCGTCTCTCAAGCTACAACATGCCTATAGTGACAT
The DNA here is from genome assembly GCF_943737965.1 of Phodopus roborovskii. NCBI lineage: Eukaryota > Metazoa > Chordata > Mammalia > Rodentia > Cricetidae > Phodopus > Phodopus roborovskii. The sequence continues at coordinate 20,704 of NW_026125773.1, read as the reverse complement.
AAGCATGAAAACGAAAGCATCATTGTGCCATTCAAGTACAGTGATGAGTATTTTAAACCTGTTTTCTATGCTTCAATTTGCTAATTTCTAGAATGGAAACAATACAGTTCATCGCCTCTACCATCATCCTTTTCCCTTTCTTGAAAATAAAATAAATTCCTCTTCATCCTCTTACCATTAGAGGAGCTTGACCCCATGGTTTCTCAGAGTTGTGTAGATTTGCATTAGGCTGATGATTAAGGATTTTGAGCAGTGTCTTATGTTTCTTTCAGTCATTTTGGATTCCTCAATTGACTTTTCTCTATTAAGTCCTGTATCCTGCTTTCTAATATGGTTATTTAGAGTGATTAATTGTTGGTGGTGTGTCATGTTATCAGCCCGACAGAGTTCATTAGATGAGATTCCCTGATCAGGAGATTATTCAGTTATTCCATTTTTAAAATAGGTGGTCACTGTGTCCTTCATGGGTCAGTTCTGTTGCAACCTCTCAGAAACTGATGATGCGAAACAGTACAGTTTTTTAAAATCGTGTAATCATTCGATTGTTAAAAATCTACTATTACGTAATCAGTAATCAGTGCATAAGGCAGTGTCCCCCATTCTCTGGGCACTGCTTCTGGTACCGATCTCCTGCTCTGTCAATCCCACAACAGCCACATGAGGGATGACACCATCATTACTTACGCAATCAAGTAAGTTAAAAATTGGATAGTCCTCCATACTTAACTTTCAAAAGATGGAACCATACTCCAGTGATTGTCAAGGAAGTAGTACTTAGATGATTAAATAATGCCACGTGATTAACTCCCATGGAGGAATGGCCCGACTCCCGTCAAGAAGAACAACATCGTCATCGATTGAAATAATTAATATATAACGAAAAAATGATTGAAAAATGACATGGTGGTGCACACTTAAATCCCACATGGAGTAGTCAGAATGCTCTCTTCCTGGAATAATGATGTTTTTAAAAAATTAAATTGATAATTAATTAGCGGGCCTTTTATAGTAACACTGACGAGATGGCACCAAAGTCCTAAACCTATCGCTGATGTAAAGATCTATTTACACAGCTAAATGATGAAGTAATGAGATGATATTACATCATCAACTCCCACAATCTGACTCCAAAAGGGACTTAGGGTCCATAACATTACCTGTCTTGTAAATACGTCAATTAAATGATGAATTATTACCTAATTTCCTAGTTTAACAGTTAAAGAAGCAAGTGTAGTATTAGATTATGTGATGGTCTGGTACAACGGTCTCCCCTAAGGAGGCTCAAAACTCCAGTGATCACTGAATACATAATGACAGATTTTCATCATAAAATGAATAAACATTAAACAAGTGGATGGTGTTTTATGCGTGAAGCCTAAATGATTGCTCAATACTGAATAGACATTGAGTTCTTAATCTTAGATTTGAACAAAAAATGAATGAATAAAGAGAAAGTTTCTCATAATTCACCCTTAGAGAGATAACAAAATGATATCAACATTGATTTAAATAAGGAAAGGAAGAAAGAAAGAAAGAATTCACAAGATACAATTTAACACCAACATGGTGGATCAAGACTACACTCTTCCTGGAGTAGAAATAGACAGATTTGAAGAATGAAATAATCAGATATTTAGATAGTCTGTCACACTTGAGTCACACAAGGTGGCGCCAAACTTCAGGGATCACAGATTATATAATGAAAGAATTTAATAATTACATCTTTAAATATGTAAGCCGTTGACCTTTTTTTGTAACATCAATTCCTGGGCAGACTTGCCAGGTATGAAACTGTATGCTGTCATCACACAATTTTAAAATGCCATCAGTTAATCGTCAGATAATCATACTGTCTTGCGTGATGAATTGGCTTGAACTCATCACAAGCGCCTGAATCTCTGTTGTGTTGTGGCAGGACGTGAGATAATGGGCCCAATTCTGGCATAGCAGTAGTAGCCACAATGTTGATAACAGCTGAAAAGATGGCTACAGCAGGGGCATCACCAGCATAGCTGAGAGAGAGAGATGTTCCTCCGTGTTCTGAGTCGTCATCCTTTTGCCAGGTCTCGGTGATGGTGCCGACCTCCTAGTGCCACTCCTTCTTCTCATGGCAGATCACAACCGGTGTGAAGATGTGGAGGAAGAGCAGGTAGTCAACACCCAGACCACCGTGCCGGCCTTGATGAAGTCCTTGTACTTCTCGGAGGGCACCGTGCAACATTCTGGACTCAATCACCCAGCATCCCTCGTACTCTGGGAGATGCATAGATCATTCAGAAAACGCTCTGCCCATGTCTACAACTTTCCTAACCTTGTCCCTGACAGGTATTTGCACCCTAACCGTAATCGGTGATGGCACTGTCCTTCGTTTGCATAATTTAAAGAATTAAATAAGTTAGTAATAGCTAACTGTCACAATAAATAGGGGATGTAGCATTTTACTGGCAGGGAAGCATGGCCAGACTCCATTCATGAAGGATGTCATCATCACCAATTGAGTCAATGAATCATAATATGTGTAGATATTGCACATTATCTCCACAAGAGGGAGCTTTACAGGTCTCTTCATGGAATGGAGGATTGTTGTTTACATAACTATACAAATATTTACATTATCCTGGGGATTAACACAGATTGTCAGTTTAAAGTAATTAATTACGTAATTAGGTGATCTGTGGCACCAGATTCCAGGTGTCATGGACGATAAAATCATTGTTTTATATAACTAAATAATCAAATAATGAGTTCATGTAACATCATCCACTTCCCTAAGGTGGCTCCAAACCAGGCTCATGAACGATGCTGTCGTGATTAATTTAAATATTTTAACTACATAATTGATATTAAGATGGTCTATAATAATTGCCTCCCACATCGCGTCACCACAATCCACTGATCATGGATTATCTAATGTCCAATTTTAATAAACAAATAACAACATAACCAGAGGATGAAATGGTCTGCCATGCTCCACACAATTGAGTCTCAGTTGACTCCCACATGATTGTGGGAAATTCCAAGTTTCATCCCTTATTTAATCGCAGAGCAGAGTAGTAACATGTTTAAATGCTGAACTCTCATTGTGTATGCAGGGTTTTTAGAAGATATCACATATTTAATGTTGGACGGCTGCCTCAAAAGAGATGGACTGAAATCTAACAATCGCTAAGTCTACTCTAACAAACGGATTATCACCTTCCTGAAGGAATTCAACAATGTCAAACTCACCTTTTTGATGAATAATCGTGAGTCTTATTATCTTTTGTTCCATAGTTTTACTTCTGAGGAGAGAGAGTATTCATAAACAGAAGTCTCTGAACTGTTTCTCCACAGCCTATGTCCTCTGATGAGGTAATCTTGCATTTGGTAACCAGTAAAAGCCGTAGGCAAACTTCCAGAGGTATGGCTATGACTTGGTTAGGCGAATCAAATGCTGTCATGAAAAGTTTTAGGAGATAGTTATCTTGGGAGACTGTAATGTCCCAAGATAACTCTTTCTCGAAGCTGCTCTCTCGTCCTTGGCCCATGATACCAGGATACAGAATGCAAGCAGGGTTGCCAGGCTACATTTATGAACCAACATTCTGTCACATTCTAGTGCCCCTCCCACAGGCTTAAAGGAGTATACCCACCGATGAACTAACCTTACAGCCTCACTGAGTTTCTCACAAAAACAAAGCAGGGCTCTTTCTTTTGAGTTCTACATATTTACCCGTCTCTCAAGCTACAACATGCCTATAGTGACATAAGCATGAAAACGAAAGCATCATTGTGCCATTCAAGTACAGTGATGAGTATTTTAAACCTGTTTTCTATGCTTCAATTTGCTAATTTCTAGAATGGAAACAATACAGTTCATCGCCTCTACCATCATCCTTTTCCCTTTCTTGAAAATAAAATAAATTCCTCTTCATCCTCTTACCATTAGAGGAGCTTGACCCCATGGTTTCTCAGAGTTGTGTAGATTTGCATTAGGCTGATGATTAAGGATTTTGAGCAGTGTCTTATGTTTCTTTCAGTCATTTTGGATTCCTCAATTGACTTTTCTCTATTAAGTCCTGTATCCTGCTTTCTAATATGGTTATTTAGAGTGATTAATTGTTGGTGGTGTGTCATGTTATCAGCCCGACAGAGTTCATTAGATGAGATTCCCTGATCAGGAGATTATTCAGTTATTCCATTTTTAAAATAGGTGGTCACTGTGTCCTTCATGGGTCAGTTCTGTTGCAACCTCTCAGAAACTGATGATGCGAAACAGTACAGTTTTTTAAAATCGTGTAATCATTCGATTGTTAAAAATCTACTATTACGTAATCAGTAATCACTGCATAAGGCAGTGTCCCCCATTCTCTGGGCACTGCTTCTGGTACCGATCTCCTGCTCTGTCAATCCCACAACAGCCACATGAGGGATGACACCATCATTACTTACGCAATCAAGTAAGTTAAAAATTGGATAGTCCTCCATACTTAACTTTCAAAAGATGGAACCATACTCCAGTGATTGTCAAGGAAGTAGTACTTAGATGATTAAATAATGCCACGTGATTAACTCCCATGGAGGAATGGCCCGACTCCCGTCAAGAAGAACAACATCTTCATCGATTGAAATAATTAATATATAATGAAAAAATGATTGAAAAATGACATGGTGGTGCACACTTAAATCCCACATGGAGTAGTCAGAATGCTCTCTTCCTGGAATAATGATGTTTTTAAAAAATTAAATTGATAATTAATTAGTGGGCCTTTTATAGTAACACTGACGAGATGGCACCAAAGTCCTAAACCTATCGCTGATGTAAAGATCTATTTACACAGCTAAATGATGAAGTAATGAGATGATATTACATCATCAACTCCCACAATCTGACTCCAAAAGGGACTTAGGGTCCATAACATTACCTGTCTTGTAAATACGTCAATTAAATGATGAATTATTACCTAATTTCCTAGTTTAACAGTTAAAGAAGCAAGTGTAGTATTAGATTATGTGATGGTCTGGTACAACGGTCTCCCCTAAGGAGGCTCAAAACTCCAGTGATCACTGAATACATAATGACAGATTTTCATCATAAAATGAATAAACATTAAACAAGTGGATGGTGTTTTATGCGTGAAGCCTAAATGATTGCTCAATACTGAATAGACATTGAGTTCTTAATCTTAGATTTGAACAAAAAATGAATGAATAAAGAGAAAGTTTCTCATAATTCACCCTTAGAGAGATAACAAAATGATATCAACATTGATTTAAATAAGGAAAGGAAGAAAGAAAGAAAGAATTCACAAGATACAATTTAACACCAACATGGTGGATCAAGACTACACTCTTCCTGGAGTAGAAATAGACAGATTTGAAGAATGAAATAATCAGATATTTAGATAGTCTGTCACACTTGAGTCACACAAGGTGGCGCCAAACTTCAGGGATCACAGATTATATAATGAAAGAATTTAATAATTACATCTTTAAATATGTAAGCCGTTGACCTTTTTTTGTAACATCAATTCCTGGGCAGACTTGCCAGGTATGAAACTGTATGCTGTCATCACACAATTTTAAAATGCCATCAGTTAATCGTCAGATAATCATACTGTCTTGCGTGATGAATTCTTGGCTTGAACTCATCACAAGCGCCTGAATCTCTGTTGTGTTGTGGCAGGACGTGAGATAATGGGCCCAATTCTGGCATAGCAGTAGTAGCCACAATGTTGATAACAGCTGAAAAGATGGCTACAGCAGGGGCATCACCAGCATAGCTGAGAGAGAGAGATGTTCCTCCGTGTTCTGAGTCGTCATCCTTTTGCCAGGTCTCGGTGATGGTGCCGACCTCCTAGTGCCACTCCTTCTTCTCATGGCAGATCACAACCGGTGTGAAGATGTGGAGGAAGAGCAGGTAGTCAACACCCAGACCACCGTGCCGGCCTTGATGAAGTCCTTGTACTTCTCGGAGGGCACCGTGCAACATTCTGGACTCAATCACCCAGCATCCCTCGTACTCTGGGAGATGCATAGATCATTCAGAAAACGCTCTGCCCATGTCTACAACTTTCCTAACCTTGTCCCTGACAGGTATTTGCACCCTAACCGTAATCGGTGATGGCACTGTCCTTCGTTTGCATAATTTAAAGAATTAAATAAGTTAGTAATAGCTAACTGTCACAATAAATAGGGGATGTAGCATTTTACTGGCAGGGAAGCATGGCCAGACTCCATTCATGAAGGATGTCATCATCACCAATTGAGTCAATGAATCATAAAATGTGTAGATATTGCACATTATCTCCACAAGAGGGAGCTTTACAGGTCTCTTCATGGAATGGAGGATTGTTGTTTACATAACTATACAAATATTTACATTATCCTGGGGATTAACACAGATTGTCAGTTTAAAGTAATTAATTACGTAATTAGGTGATCTGTGGCACCAGATTCCAGGTGTCATGGACGATAAAATCATTGTTTTATATAACTAAATAATCAAATAATGAGTTCATGTAACATCATCCACTTCCCTAAGGTGGCTCCAAACCAGGCTCATGAACGATGCTGTCGTGATTAATTTAAATATTTTAACTACATAATTGATATTAAGATGGTCTATAATAATTGCCTCCCACATCGCGTCACCACAATCCACTGATCATGGATTATCTAATGTCCAATTTTAATAAACAAATAACAACATAACCAGAGGATGAAATGGTCTGCCATGCTCCACACAATTGAGTCTCAGTTGACTCCCACATGATTGTGGGAAATTCCAAGTTTCATCCCTTATTTAATCGCAGAGCAGAGTAGTAACATGTTTAAATGCTGAACTCTCATTGTGTATGCAGGGTTTTTAGAAGATATCACATATTTAATGTTGGACGGCTGCCTCAAAAGAGATGGACTGAAATCTAACAATCGCTAAGTCTACTCTAACAAACGGATTATCACCTTCCTGAAGGAATTCAACAATGTCAAACTCACCTTTTGATGAATAATCGTGAGTCTTATTATCTTTTGTTCCATAGTTTTACTTCTGAGGAGAGAGAGTATTCATAAACAGAAGTCTCTGAACTGTTTCTCCACAGCCTATGTCCTCTGATGAGGTAATCTTGCATTTGGTAACCAGTAAAAGCTGTAGGCAAACTTCCAGAGGTATGGCTATGACTTGGTTAGGCGAATCAAATGCTGTCATGAAAAGTTTTAGGAGATAGTTATCTTGGGAGACTGTAATGTCCCAAGATAACTCTTTCTCGAAGCTGCTCTCTCGTCCTTGGCCCATGATACCAGGATACAGAATGCAAGCAGGGTTGCCAGGCTACATTTATGAACCAACATTCTGTCACATTCTAGTGCCCCTCCCACAGGCTTAAAGGAGTATACCCACCGATGAACTAACCTTACAGCCTCACTGAGTTTCTCACAAAAACAAAGCAGGGCTCTTTCTTTTGAGTTCTACATATTTACCCGTCTCTCAAGCTACAACATGCCTATAGTGACATAAGCATGAAAACGAAAGCATCATTGTGCCATTCAAGTACAGTGATGAGTATTTTAAACCTGTTTTCTATGCTTCAATTTGCTAATTTCTAGAATGGAAACAATACAGTTCATCGCCTCTACCATCATCCTTTTCCCTTTCTTGAAAATAAAATAAATTCCTCTTCATCCTCTTACCATTAGAGGAGCTTGACCCCATGGTTTCTCAGAGTTGTGTAGATTTGCATTAGGCTGATGATTAAGGATTTTGAGCAGTGTCTTATGTTTCTTTCAGTCATTTTGGATTCCTCAATTGACTTTTCTCTATTAAGTCCTGTATCCTGCTTTCTAATATGGTTATTTAGAGTGATTAATTGTTGGTGGTGTGTCATGTTATCAGCCCGACAGAGTTCATTAGATGAGATTCCCTGATCAGGAGATTATTCAGTTATTCCATTTTTAAAATAGGTGGTCACTGTGTCCTTCATGGGTCAGTTCTGTTGCAACCTCTCAGAAACTGATGATGCGAAACAGTACAGTTTTTTAAAATCGTGTAATCATTCGATTGTTAAAAATCTACTATTACGTAATCAGTAATCACTGCATGAGGCAGTGTCCCCCATTCTCTGGGCACTGCTTCTGGTACCGATCTCCTGCTCTGTCAATCCCACAACAGCCACATGAGGGATGACACCATCATTACTTACGCAATCAAGTAAGTTAAAAATTGGATAGTCCTCCATACTTAACTTTCAAAAGATGGAACCATACTCCAGTGATTGTCAAGGAAGTAGTACTTAGATGATTAAATAATGCCACGTGATTAACTCCCATGGAGGAATGGCCCGACTCCCGTCAAGAAGAACAACATCTTCATCGATTCAAATAATTAATATATAATGAAAAAATGATTGAAAAATGACATGGTGGTGCACACTTAAATCCCACATGGAGTAGTCAGAATGCTCTCTTCCTGGAATAATGATGTTTTTAAAATTAAATTGATAATTAATTAGCGGGCCTTTTATAGTAACACTGACGAGATGGCACCAAAGTCCTAAACCTATCGCTGATGTAAAGATCTATTTACACAGCTAAATGATGAAGTAATGAGATGATATTACTTCGTCTTCTCACAAAATCTGACTCCAAAAGGGACTTAGGGTCCATAACATTACCTGTCTTGTAAATACGTCAATTAAATGATGAATTATTACCTAATTTCCTAGTTTAACAGTTAAAGAAGCAAGTGTAGTATTAGATTATGTGATGGTCTGGTACAACGGTCTCCCCTAAGGAGGCTCAAAACTCCAGTGATCACTGAATACATAATGACAGATTTTCATCATAAAATGAATAAACATTAAACAAGTGGATGGTGTTTTATGCGTGAAGCCTAAATGATTGCTCAATACTGAATAGACATTGAGTTCTTAATCTTAGATTTGAACAAAAAATGAATGAATAAAGAGAAAGTTTCTCATAATTCACCCTTAGAGAGATAACAAAATGATATCAACATTGATTTAAATAAGGAAAGGAAGAAAGAAAGAAAGAATTCACAAGATACAATTTAACACCAACATGGTGGATCAAGACTACACTCTTCCTGGAGTAGAAATAGACAGATTTGAAGAATGAAATAATCAGATATTTAGATAGTCTGTCACACTTGAGTCACACAAGGTGGCGCCAAACTTCAGGGATCACAGATTATATAATGAAAGAATTTAATAATTACATCTTTAAATATGTAAGCCGTTGACCTTTTTTTGTAACATCAATTCCTGGGCAGACTTGCCAGGTATGAAACTGTATGCTGTCATCACACAATTTTAAAATGCCATCAGTTAATCGTCAGATAATCATACTGTCTTGCGTGATGAATTCTGGGCTTGAACTCATCACAAGCGCCTGAATCTCTGTTGTGTTGTGGCAGGACGTGAGATAATGGGCCCAATTCTGGCATAGCAGTAGTAGCCACAATGTTGATAACAGCTGAAAAGATGGCTACAGCAGGGGCATCACCAGCATAGCTGAGAGAGAGAGATGTTCCTCCGTGTTCTGAGTCGTCATCCTTTTGCCAGGTCTCGGTGATGGTGCCGACCTCCTAGTGCCACTCCTTCTTCTCATGGCAGATCACAACCGGTGTGAAGATGTGGAGGAAGAGCAGGTAGTCAACACCCAGACCACCGTGCCGGCCTTGATGAAGTCCTTGTACTTCTCGGAGGGCACCGTGCAACATTCTGGACTCAATCACCCAGCATCCCTCGTACTCTGGGAGATGCATAGATCATTCAGAAAACGCTCTGCCCATGTCTACAACTTTCCTAACCTTGTCCCTGACAGGTATTTGCACCCTAACCGTAATCGGTGATGGCACTGTCCTTCGTTTGCATAATTTAAAGAATTAAATAAGTTAGTAATAGCTAACTGTCACAATAAATAGGGGATGTAGCATTTTACTGGCAGGGAAGCATGGCCAGACTCCATTCATGAAGGATGTCATCATCACCAATTGAGTCAATGAATCATAATATGTGTAGATATTGCACATTATCTCCACAAGAGGGAGCTTTACAGGTCTCTTCATGGAATGGAGGATTGTTGTTTACATAACTATACAAATATTTACATTATCCTGGGGATAAACACAGATTGTCAGTTTAAAGTAATTAATTACGTAATTAGGTGATCTGTGGCACCAGATTCCAGGTGTCATGGACGATAAAATCATTGTTTTATATAACTAAATAATCAAATAATGAGTTCATGTAACATCATCCACTTCCCTAAGGTGGCTCCAAACCAGGCTCATGAACGATGCTGTCGTGATTAATTTAAATATTTTAACTACATAATTGATATTAAGATGGTCTATAATAATTGCCTCCCACATCGCGTCACCACAATCCACTGATCATGGATTATCTAATGTCCAATTTTAATAAACAAATAACAACATAACCAGAGGATGAAATGGTCTGCCATGCTCCACACAATTGAGTCTCAGTTGACTCCCACATGATTGTGGGAAATTCCAAGTTTCATCCCTTATTTAATCGCAGAGCAGAGTAGTAACATGTTTAAATGCTGAACTCTCATTGTGTATGCAGGGTTTTTAGAAGATATCACATATTTAATGTTGGACGGCTGCCTCAAAAGAGATGGACTGAAATCTAACAATCGCTAAGTCTACTCTAACAAACGGATTATCACCTTCCTGAAGGAATTCAACAATGTCAAACTCACCTTTTTGATGAATAATCGTGAGTCTTATTATCTTTTGTTCCATAGTTTTACTTCTGAGGAGAGAGAGTATTCATAAACAGAAGTCTCTGAACTGTTTCTCCACAGCCTATGTCCTCTGATGAGGTAATCTTGCATTTGGTAACCAGTAAAAGCTGTAGGCAAACTTCCAGAGGTATGGCTATGACTTGGTTAGGCGAATCAAATGCTGTCATGAAAAGTTTTAGGAGATAGTTATCTTGGGAGACTGTAATGTCCCAAGATAACTCTTTCTCGAAGCTGCTCTCTCGTCCTTGGCCCATGATACCAGGATACAGAATGCAAGCAGGGTTGCCAGGCTACATTTATGAACCAACATTCTGTCACATTCTAGTGCCCCTCCCACAGGCTTAAAGGAGTATACCCACCGATGAACTAACCTTACAGCCTCACTGAGTTTCTCACAAAAACAAAGCAGGGCTCTTTCTTTTGAGTTCTACATATTTACCCGTCTCTCAAGCTACAACATGCCTATAGTGACATAAGCATGAAAACGAAAGCATCATTGTGCCATTCAAGTACAGTGATGAGTATTTTAAACCTGTTTTCTATGCTTCAATTTGCTAATTTCTAGAATGGAAACAATACAGTTCATCGCCTCTACCATCATCCTTTTCCCTTTCTTGAAAATAAAATAAATTCCTCTTCATCCTCTTACCATTAGAGGAGCTTGACCCCATGGTTTCTCAGAGTTGTGTAGATTTGCATTAGGCTGATGATTAAGGATTTTGAGCAGTGTCTTATGTTTCTTTCAGTCATTTTGGATTCCTCAATTGACTTTTCTCTATTAAGTCCTGTATCCTGCTTTCTAATATGGTTATTTAGAGTGATTAATTGTTGGTGGTGTGTCATGTTATCAGCCCGACAGAGTTCATTAGATGAGATTCCCTGATCAGGAGATTATTCAGTTATTCCATTTTTAAAATAGGTGGTCACTGTGTCCTTCATGGGTCAGTTCTGTTGCAACCTCTCAGAAACTGATGATGCGAAACAGTACAGTTTTTTAAAATCGTGTAATCATTCGATTGTTAAAAATCTACTATTACGTAATCAGTAATCAGTGCATAAGGCAGTGTCCCCCCATTCTCTGGGCACTGCTTCTGGTACCGATCTCCTGCTCTGTCAATCCCACAACAGCCACATGAGGGATGACACCATCATTACTTACGCAATCAAGTAAGTTAAAAATTGGATAGTCCTCCATACTTAACTTTCAAAAGATGGAACCATACTCCAGTGATTGTCAAGGAAGTAGTACTTAGATGATTAAATAATGCCACGTGATTAACTCCCATGGAGGAATGGCCCGACTCCCGTCAAGAAGAACAACATCTTCATCGATTGAAATAATTAATATATAATGAAAAAATGATTGAAAAATGACATGGTGGTGCACACTTAAATCCCACATGGAGTAGTCAGAATGCTCTCTTCCTGGAATAATGATGTTTTTAAAAAATTAAATTGATAATTAATTAGCGGGCCTTTTATAGTAACACTGACGAGATGGCACCAAAGTCCTAAACCTATCGCTGATGTAAAGATCTATTTACACAGCTAAATGATGAAGTAATGAGATGATATTACATCATCAACTCCAAAAATCTGACTCCAAAAGGGACTTAGGGTCCATAACATTACCTGTCTTGTAAATACGTCAATTAAATGATGAATTATTACCTAATTTCCTAGTTTAACAGTTAAAGAAGCAAGTGTAGTATTAGATTATGTGATGGTCTGGTACAACGGTCTCCCCTAAGGAGGCTCAAAACTCCAGTGATCACTGAATACATAATGACAGATTTTCATCATAAAATGAATAAACATTAAACAAGTGGATGGTGTTTTATGCGTGAAGCCTAAATGATTGCTCAATACTGAATAGACATTGAGTTCTTAATCTTAGATTTGAACAAAAAATGAATGAATAAAGAGAAAGTTTCTCATAATTCACCCTTAGAGAGATAACAAAATGATATCAACATTGATTTAAATAAGGAAAGGAAGAAAGAAAGAAAGAATTCACAAGATACAATTTAACACCAACATGGTGGATCAAGACTACACTCTTCCTGGAGTAGAAATAGACAGATTTGAAGAATGAAATAATCAGATATTTAGATAGTCTGTCACACTTGAGTCACACAAGGTGGCGCCAAACTTCAGGGATCACAGATTATATAATGAAAGAATTTAATAATTACATCTTTAAATATGTAAGCCGTTGACCTTTTTTTGTAACATCAATTCCTGGGCAGACTTGCCAGGTATGAAACTGTATGCTGTCATCACACAATTTTAAAATGCCATCAGTTAATCGTCAGATAATCATACTGTCTTGCGTGATGAATTGGCTTGAACTCATCACAAGCGCCTGAATCTCTGTTGTGTTGTGGCAGGACGTGAGATAATGGGCCCAATTCTGGCATAGCAGTAGTAGCCACAATGTTGATAACAGCTGAAAAGATGGCTACAGCAGGGGCATCACCAGCATAGCTGAGAGAGAGAATGTTCCTCCGTGTTCTGAGTCGTCATCCTTTTGCCAGGTCTCGGTGATGGTGCCGACCTCCTAGTGCCACTCCTTCTTCTCATGGCAGATCACAACCGGTGTGAAGATGTGGAGGAAGAGCAGGTAGTCAACACCCAGACCACCGTGCCGGCCTTGATGAAGTCCTTGTACTTCTCGGAGGGCACCGTGCAACATTCTGGACTCAATCACCCAGCATCCCTCGTACTCTGGGAGATGCATAGATCATTCAGAAAACGCTCTGCCCATGTCTACAACTTTCCTAACCTTGTCCCTGACAGGTATTTGCACCCTAACCGTAATCGGTGATGGCACTGTCCTTCGTTTGCATAATTTAAAGAATTAAATAAGTTAGGAATAGCTAACTGTCACAATAAATAGGGGATGTAGCATTTTACTGGCAGGGAAGCATGGCCAGACTCCATTCATGAAGGATGTCATCATCACCAATTGAGTCAATGAATCATAATATGTGGAGATATTGCACATTATCTCCATAAGAGGGAGCTTTACAGGTCTCTTCATGGAATGGAGGATTGTTGTTTACATAACTATACAAATATTTACATTATCCTGGGGATAAACACAGATTGTCAGTTTAAAGTAATTAATTACGTAATTAGGTGATCTGTGGCACCAGATTCCAGGTGTCATGGACGATAAAATCATTGTTTTATATAACTAAATAATCAAATAATGAGTTCATGTAACATCATCCACTTCCCTAAGGTGGCTCCAAACCAGGCTCATGAACGATGCTGTCGTGATTAATTTAAATATTTTAACTACATAATTGATATTAAGATGGTCTATAATAATTGCCTCCCACATCGCGTCACCACAATCCACTGATCATGGATTATCTAATGTCCAATTTTAATAAACAAATAACAACATAACCAGAGGATGAAATGGTCTGCCATGCTCCACACAATTGAGTCTCAGTTGACTCCCACATGATTGTGGGAAATTCCAAGTTTCATCCCTTATTTAATCGCAGAGCAGAGTAGTAACATGTTTAAATGCTGAACTCTCATTGTGTATGCAGGGTTTTTAGAAGATATCACATATTTAATGTTGGACGGCTGCCTCAAAAGAGATGGGCTGAAATCTACCAATCGCTAAGTCTACTCTAACAAACGGATTATCACCTTCCTGAAGGAATTCAACAATGTCAAACTCACCTTTTTGATGAATAATCGTGAGTCTTATTATCTTTTGTTCCATAGTTTTACTTCTGAGGAGAGAGAGTATTCATAAACAGAAGTCTCTGAACTGTTTCTCCACAGCCTATGTCCTCTGATGAGGTAATCTTGCATTTGGTAACCAGTAAAAGCCGTAGGCAAACTTCCAGAGGTATGGCTATGACTTGGTTAGGCGAATCAAATGCTGTCATGAAAAGTTTTAGGAGATAGTTATCTTGGGAGACTGTAATGTCCCAAGATAACTCTTTCTCGAAGCTGCTCTCTCGTCCTTGGCCCATGATACCAGGATACAGAATGCAAGCAGGGTTGCCAGGCTACATTTATGAACCAACATTCTGTCACATTCTAGTGCCCCTCCCACAGGCTTAAAGGAGTATACCCACCGATGAACTAACCTTACAGCCTCACTGAGTTTCTCACAAAAACAAAGCAGGGCTCTTTCTTTTGAGTTCTACATATTTACCCGTCTCTCCAAGCTACAACATGCCTGTAGTGACATAAGCATGAAAACGAAAGCATCATTGTGCCATTCAAGTACAGTGATGAGTATTTTAAACCTGTTTTCTATGCTTCAATTTGCTAATTTCTAGAATGGAAACAATACAGTTCATCGCCTCTACCATCATCCTTTTCCCTTTCTTGAAAATAAAATAAATTCCTCTTCATCCTCTTACCATTAGAGGAGCTTGACCCCATGGTTTCTCAGAGTTGTGTAGATTTGCATTAGGCTGATGATTAAGGATTTTGAGCAGTGTCTTATGTTTCTTTCAGTCATTTTGGATTCCTCAATTGACTTTTCTCTATTAAGTCCTGTATCCTGCTTTCTAATATGGTTATTTAGGAGTGATTAATTGCTGGTGGTGTGTCATGTTATCAGCCCGACAGAGTTCATTAGATGAGATTCCCTGATCAGGAGATTATTCAGTTATTCCATTTTTAAAATAGGTGGTCACTGTGTCCTTCATGGGTCAGTTCTGTTGCAACCTCTCAGAAACTGATGATGCGAAACAGTACAGTTTTTTAAAATCGTGTAATCATTCGATTGTTAAAAATCTACTATTACGTAATCAGTAATCAGTGCATAAGGCAGTGTCCCCCATTCTCTGGGCACTGCTTCTGGTACCGATCTCCTGCTCTGTCAATCCCACAACAGCCACATGAGGGATGACACCATCATTACTTACGCAATCAAGTAAGTTAAAAATTGGATAGTCCTCCATACTTAACTTTCAAAAGATGGAACCATACTCCAGTGATTGTCAAGGAAGTAGTACTTAGATGATTAAATAATGCCACGTGATTAACTCCCATGGAGGAATGGCCCGACTCCCGTCAAGAAGAACAACATCTTCATCGATTCAAATAAGGAATATATAATGAAAAAATGATTGAAAAATGACATGGTGGTGCACACTTAAATCCCACATGGAGTAGTCAGAATGATCTCTTCCTGGAATAATGATGTTTTTAAAAAATTAAATTGATAATTAATTAGCGGGCCTTTTATAGTAACACTGACGAGATGGCACCAAAGTCCTAAACCTATCGCTGATGTAAAGATCTATTTACACAGCTAAATGATGAAGTAATGAGATGATATTACTTCGTCTTCTCACAAAATCTGACTCCAAAAGGGACTTAGGGTCCATAACATTACCTGTCTTGTAAATACGTCAATTAAATGATGAATTATTACCTAATTTCCTAGTTTAACAGTTAAAGAAGCAAGTGTAGTATTAGATTATGTGATGGTCTGGTACAACTGTCTCCCCTAAGGAGGCTCAAAACTCCAGTGATCACTGAATACATAATGACAGATTTTCATCATAAAATGAATAAACATTAAACAAGTGGATGGTGTTTTATGCGTGAAGCCTAAATGATTGCTCAATACTGAATAGACATTGAGTTCTTAATCATAGATTTGAACAAAAAATGAATGAATAAAGAGAAAGTTTCTCATAATTCACCCTTAGAGAGATAACAAAATGATATCAACATTGATTTAAATAAGGAAAGGAAGAAAGAAAGAAGGAAGAATTCACAAGATACAATTTTACACCCACATGGTGGATCAAGACTACACTCTTCCTGGAGTAGAAATAGACAGATTTGAAGAATGAAATAATCAGATATTTAGATAGTCTGTCACACTTGAGTCACACAAGGTGGCGCCAAACTTCAGGGATCACAGATTATATAATGAAAGAATTTAATAATTACATCTTTAAATATGTAAGCCGTTGACCTTTTTTTTGTAACATCAATTCCTGGGCAGACTTGCCAGGTATGAAACTGTATGCTGTCATCACACAATTTTAAAAATGCCATCAGTTAATCGTCAGATAATCATACTGTCTTGCGTGATGAATTCGGCTTGAACTCATCACAAGCGCCTGAATCTCTGTTGTGGTGTGGCAGGACGTGAGATAATGGGCCCAATTCTGGCGTAAGCAGTAGTAGCCACAATGTTGATAACAGCTGAAAAGATGGCTACAGCAGGGGCATCACCAGCATAGCTGAGAGAGAGAGATGTTCTTCCGTGTTCTGAGTCGTCATCCTTTTGCCAGGTCTCGGTGATGGTGCCGACCTCCTAGTGCCACTCCTTCTTCTCATGGCAGATCACAACCGGTGTGAAGATGTGGAGGAAGAGCAGGTGGTCAACACCCAGACCACCGTGCCGGCCTTGATGAAGTCCTTGTACTACTCGGAGGGCACCGTGCAACATACTGGACTCAATCACCCAGCATCCCTCGTACTCTGGGAGATGCATAGATCATTCAGAAAACGCTCTGCCCATGTCTACAACTTTCCTAACCTTGTCCCTGACAGGTATTTGCACCCTAACCGTAATCGGTGATGGCACTGTCCTTCGTTTGCATAATTTAAAGAATTAAATAAGTTAGTAATAGCTAACTGTCACAATAAATAGGGGATGTAGCATTTTACTGGCAGGGAAGCATGGCCAGACTCCATTCATGAAGGATGTCATCATCATCAATTGAGTCAATGAATCATAAATGTGTAGATATTGCACATTATCTCCACAAGAGGGAGCTTTACAGGTCTCTTCATGGAATGGAGGATTGTTGTTTACATAACTATACAAATATTTATATTATCCTGGGGATAAACACAGATTGTCAGTTTAAAGTAATTAATTACTTAATTAGGTGATCTGTGGCACCAGATTCCAGGTGTCATGGACGATAAAATCATTGTTTTATATAACTAAATAATCAAATAATGAGTTCATGTAACATCATCCACTTCCCTAAGGTGGCTCCAAACCAGGCTCATGAACGAGTGCTGTCGTGATTAATTTAAATATTTTAACTACATAATTGATATTAAGATGGTCTATAATAATTGCCTCCCACATCACAGCACCACAATCCACTGATCATGGATTATCTAATGTCCAATTTTAATAAACAAATAACAACATAACCAGAGGATGAAATGGTCTGCCATGCTCCACACAATTGAGTCTCAGTTGACTCCCACATGATTGTGGGAAATTCCAGGTTTCATCCCTTATTTAATCGCAGAGCAGAGTAGTAACATGTTTAAATGCTGAACTCTCATTGTGTATGCAGGGTTTTTAGAAGATATCACATATTTAATGTTGGACGGCTGCCTCAAAAGAGATGGGCTGAAATCTACCAATCGCTAAGTCTACTCTAACAAACGGATTATCACCTTCCTGAAGGAATTCAACAATGTCAAACTCACCTTTTTGATGAATAATCGTGAGTCTTATTATCTTTTGTTCCATAGTTTTACTTCTGAGGAGATTCATAAACAGAAGTCTCTGAACTGTTTCTCCACAGCCTATGTCCTCTGATGAGGTAATCTTGCATTTGGTAACCAGTAAAAGCTGTAGGCAAACTTCCAGAGGTATGGCTATGACTTGTTTAGGCGAATCAAATGCTGTCATGAAAAGTTTTAGGAGATAGTTATCTTGGGAGACTGTAATGTCCCAAGATAACTCTTTCTCGAAGCTGCTCTCTCGTCCTTGGCCCATGATACCAGGATACAGAATGCAAGCAGGGTTGCCAGGCTACATTTATGAACCAACATTCTGTCACATTCTAGTGCCCCTCCCACAGGCTTAAAGGAGTATACCCACCGATGAACTAACCTTACAGCCTCACTGAGTTTCTCACAAAAACAAAGCAGGCTCTTTCTTTTGAGTTCTACATATTTACCCGTCTCTCAAGCTACAACATGCCTATAGTGACATAAGCATGAAAACGAAAGCATCATTGTGCCATTCAAGTACAATGATGAGTATTTTAAACCTGTTTTCTATGCTTCAATTTGCTAATTTCTAGAATGGAAACAATACAGTTCATCGCCTCTACCATCATCCTTTTCCCTTTTCTTGAAAATAAAATAAATTCCTCTTCATCCTCTTACCATTAGAGGAGCTTGACCCCATGGTTTCTCAGAGTTGTGTAGATTTGCATTAGGCTGATGATTAAGGATTTTGAGCAGTGTCTTATGTTTCTTTCAGTCATTTTGGATTCCACAATTGACTTTTCTCTATTAAGTCCTGTATCCTGCTTTCTAATATGGTTATTTAGAGTGATTAATTGCTGGTGGTGTGTCATGTTATCAGCCCGACAGAGTTCATTAGATGAGATTCCCTGATCAGGAGATTATTCAGTTATTCCATTTTTAAAATAGGTGGTCACTGTGTCCTTCATGGGTCAGTTCTGTTGCAACCTCTCAGAAACTGATGATGCGAAACAGTACAGTTTTTTAAAATCGTGTAATCATTCGATTGTTAAAAATCTACTATTACGTAATCAGTAATCAGTGCATAAGGCAGTGTCCCCCCATTCTCTGGGCACTGCTTCTGGTACCGATCTCCTGCTCTGTCAATCCCACAACAGCCACATGAGGGATGACACCATCATTACTTACGCAATCAAGTAAGTTAAAAATTGGATAGTCCTCCATACTTAACTTTCAAAAGATGGAACCATACTCCAGTGATTGTCAAGGAAGTAGTACTTAGATGGATTAAATAATGCCACGTGATTAACTCCCATGGAGGAATGGCCCGACTCCGTCAAGAAGAACAACATCTTCATCGATTCAAATAAGGAATATATAATGAAAAAATGATTGAAAAATGACATGGTGGTGCACACTTAAATCCCACATGGAGTAGTCAGAATGCTCTCTTCCTGGAATAATGATGTTTTTAAAAAATTAAATTGATAATTAATTAGCGGGCCTTTTATAGTAACACTGACGAGATGGCACCAAAGTCCTAAACCTATCGCTGATGTAAAGACCTATTTACACAGCTAAATGATGAAGTAATGAGATGATATTACTTCGTCTTCTCACAAAATCTGACTCCAAAAGGGACTTAGGGTCCATAACATTACCTGTCTTGTAAATACGTCAATTAAATGATGAATTATTACCTAATTTCCTGTTTAACAGTTAAAGAAGCAAGTGTAGTATTAGATTATGTGATGGTCTGGCAACGGTCTCCCCTAAGGAGGCTCAAAACTCCAGTGATCACTGAATACATAATGACAGATTTTCATCATAAAATGAATAAACATTAAACAAGTGGATGGTGTTTTATGCCTGAAGCCTAAATGATTGCTCAATACTGAATAGACATTGAGTTCTTAATCTTAGATTTGAACAAAAAATGAATGAATAAGAGATATGTTTCTCATAATTCACCCTTAGAGAGATAACAAAATGATATCAACATTGATTTAAATAAGGAAAAGGAAGAAAAGAAAGAAAGAATTCACAAGATACAATTTTACACCCACATGGTGGATCAAGACTACACTCTTCCTGGAGTAGAAAAAGACAGATTTGAAGAATGAAATAATCAGATATTTAGATAGTCTGTCGCACTTGAGTCACACAAGGTGGCGCCAAACTTCAGGGATCACAGATTATATACTGAAAGAATTTAATAATTACATCTTTAAATAGGTAAGCCGTTACATTTTTTTGTAACATCAATTCCTGGGCAGACTTGCCAGGTATGAAAACTGTATGCTGTCATCACACAATTTTAAAATGCCATCAGTTAATCGTCAGATAATCATACTGTCTTGCGTGGTGAATTGTGGCTTGAACTCATCACCAGCGCCTGAATCTCTGTTGTGTTGTGGCAGGACGTGAGATAATGGGCCCAATTCTGGCGTAGCAGTAGTAGCCACAA
>NW_026125772.1:0-69006 GCF_943737965.1 Phodopus roborovskii | reverse complement strand
TTCAAAATCTGAGCTTTACCCATTTAGAGTCTTTCTGTGGAATTGCCATATCACTAAAATATATTCCTAGATACCTGTAGCCAGTTGCATGGCCACAAGCAATGTGGAAGTACAAATGTTTGTCCCTAGTCATTTTAGAGTTGGTCCTGATTCCTCCATTTTCAAACTAGATTGTATTGTGCAAACTACCTAGCTTCTCTGCCTCAGTTTCCCCATCCAAATGAGGGATTGGTGATGGCACTTAACCTCCTAAGCTATTGTATTACATCAGTTTATATATTCAAAGTTGGGGCAAAAATGCCTGCCACATAGGAATCACTGAAGATGAGTGCTTATTATTACTGAAATTCATTTTCTCTTCATTTCATATCCCCTCGATTAAGTTACAGCTTTTGGAGGAAACCTTGTGTAGAACACTGAAGCTAAGGAGCCAGTACATTTGTACATTTTCAGTGAGTCATCATCTAAGGACCTAGACAGTGAAGGCTGTTGCACCTATAAGGGACAGGCTTTGCGATGACCCACTTTGGCATTAGCAACATACAATAGCTACAACTGCAGAACCACCCAAATGGCCTTGAAGCCTGAATTGAAGGCTGGTGGGCCTAATCCTAGAACTTGTGTCTGTTCTGAGCTGTGAGGGCAGCTCCACTCAGACTCTCCTGGGGGGAAGAATTCCTCCAAAGAAACTTAGAGTCCTATTGGCACTGAGGTGACTCCCACGCTAGTGCTTGCAGAAACAACTGAGTGCTGCTCATAGACAACTTGGCCAATTTGGGTGGCCCAGCAATCTCATTAGTTGGTATAGTGATGAGGACCATACAACAGGGACTTTTTTTTTTCTTTTTGTAAGAAAGGAATACACAAAAAGTGAGGCAGTCTTTCTGCTCTCTCTGGCTGGGCTCTGCACTAGTGTGGACATGTTTTTTTTTTTTTTTTTTTTTTTTTTAGCTTCAGCACCTCCTGACCATAGAACTGCTGTTTCCCTGGCCAGAGTCTCATCTGCCTTGTAGGGAGGAAGAAAAGGGAAGGAAATGGGAAATGCTTATGACACTAGTCAGTCACCATCTATATACTTCAAGGCACTCCCCCAGAAGTCCCCGCCCACCAAATCACTCCATTTGCTACCACTCACCCTGGCTCCAGCTGCTAACTCCAGGAAGAGTCTGCAGCTGGGTACAGAGCTGCTGTCCCACAAAGGCTGGATTCTAGGAGGGAGGAAGAAGAGATCATGGTAGCTATTAGGGAAGGCACCCTGCAGCTGCTGGCAGAGCCTCCCTGTCTGAAGCCTCCTTTCTTCTGCTCTGTGAACTCTCCTGGAGCTTCTGCTGCAGACCAGTGTTGGAGACTAAAGGCCTGAGGTGAGTAATGAGTGCTTTGCAGAGGAGAGAAAGAAAAAGAGGACTGAATGATGAGAACTTCAGGTCACTAAATGAAGTTCCACCATTTTTTTCCTGCCTAAACATTTGCAACAAACTCTGTGGAGTAGGAATCGAAAGGAAATGTGCCCTGCCATTTTTCTTCAGCCTTTTTGCAATGCAACAGGACAATCAATACAGATCTTTGCAGTAATCATACATTGGTTTTCCTAGAATATAACTCAATTTAAAGCACTTTTATCCCCAAGAGTAGAAACATTGGAGGCTATCAAAGGAGGAAGTAAGTTTCCTTGACCCCATCTGCAGAGCACAATTGACTAGCACAGTATAGTTATGAGTGTCCAAGAGACGGAGGAGAGAAGTCACTGCAAGGTTAATATCAGCTAAAGAGAAACTATGATTGTAGGACACTAGGCTTTGTGTAAAATCATAAGGTCAGGGTAAGATGGACATACCATCCAAAGTGCCATAGGGGTGTGAGTGCCTGGCATCCTTAGAATATGCCACTTTAGCCCCCTGTAGCAGCTGAATTCAGGGGACTGAAAGAGACCTAAGTGTATATAGGCAAGGGGGTGATAAAGGAATAAGTAATACTATTTTAATTTTTCAGAATGTGTATGAACTCAGAATATAAGCTTGTATCACATGGAATGTTTATTTCATATAGACAAAGAAGGTTTTAAAAAGATTTATGTGTTTTTAGTTTATGTATGTAAATGTTTGCCTACACACATATCTGCACCATGGTGCATGCATGCATGGTGCTCTTGGAGTCCAGAAGAAAGTGTCACATCCCTTGGAACTGAGATATAGATGTTTGTGAGCCACCAAGCGGGTGTTAGGAACTAGACTCAGGTTCTCTGGAAGAACAGCCCAGTGGTGTTCTTAACCCCTGTGGACTTTTTTCAGTGGAGGCTGGGGATATGCTTAGCCTGTTTAGTCTATAGCTCTTAAAAAAATCATCAGAAACTAGTTTTAATGCCTGACTGAACAACCTCACTCCCTCCCCCATGCTTTTTCTCTCTGTAGACTTTGCACAGATGCCATCATCCCACAGGCCAGGGTACTGGGCAGCA
Source organism: Phodopus roborovskii (assembly GCF_943737965.1). Classification (NCBI taxonomy): domain Eukaryota; kingdom Metazoa; phylum Chordata; class Mammalia; order Rodentia; family Cricetidae; genus Phodopus; species Phodopus roborovskii. The sequence goes on along the minus strand of NW_026125772.1, from coordinate 66,551 downwards.
CCAATAAGAAAGTCCTGCCTTTGTAGCTAAGATGTCACCAAATGCAGGCAGAGCGCCCCCTGCAACAATCTCAAGTTCCCATTTGTGACTGAAAAGGTGGGAGAGCCCTAGTGGGCTCCTAGTTACAGCATATTGTTTACCATATATTTCTCTAAGTCTCTTCCTCACTTTTTATAGGAAAGCTGGCTTCTCACATGCAAACTCTTTAATAAACTAAGAAATTTATGTAGCCTCCTCCTCCTCAGTGTGCTGTGTTGGGTACTGTTATTTTGCTAGTTCATATTTTGTAGTTTTTTTTTTTGTTGTGTTTGTTCCTTTTTGTTTGTTTGGGGGTATTTTTGGCTTTGGGCAGAGCAACTAGAACACATTGTCAGATAAAGTATCTTATCTGTCAGCTGCACCATTGTGAACTAATCATAATTCAATAGGCTTACTAATCAAGATTTGAGATTAATGTTTTGATAGAGCAATCTGATTCTTCTAATCTATCATTAGTTGACAGTTGCTGTGGGCAGAGTGCAGACTTGGCAATAGTCTGCCTGCTTCTGATAGCTTTGGCTGGGCCCCGAAGTTGGGTAGCAGAATTGACTGTAGCAGTGGGCCTGGGCCTTGCAGCGAATAAGGTCTACTCCTCTGTTCCACTCTCCCTCTCCCTCCAGAGTTGGTCAAGTAGAAATATCAGTTCTTGTGAAACCATGTGATCCACATATTGGGAAGCACGTGTCCTTTTGTCTCTTTCACCTGATAATAAAGTTGTACCCAGCTAAGTGACAGATAGACCTCAGGGGGATCTGTTGTGACACTGGCAAACAGTGTACAGAGACAGAAGAGAGTTGAAGTTATGGTTAAATGTTACTGGTTACAACTCCTTTCATGTGTTACTGAAACCCATGTTACTGAGTCTAGCATTCTTGTTCTTTATAGCATCATTTGTTACATTTGTTCTGTTTGCCTGGATAAATGAAAGCTTTAGCTATACTCTAGCTAATACACATATATTCATATAAATCACATATATTTTATATATTATGTTTCTGATATAAAATCCTAAAATAAGATATTATGGATTGCGGATGTAGTTCAGTGATTAAAACCCTTGCCTGGGATGTACAAGGCCCTGGGTTCAGTCCCCAGCACCTATGACAATGATGATGATGACAATGAGGATGACGTTGATAACATATTATATCACATAGCTATCACACCATTTCCTGAGGAGTTTATTACCAACTTTCATTCTTGCTCTTGTCTTGTTACTAGTGTAGGATACTTTCTCATTTTAGAAAGCTTGAAAAATTCTAGAAGAGTTAAGCAAAGCATTTTTTTAATCTTATGTTTCTTTTATTTATTTATGCGGTTGGAGACATATGTATCATGTGGCAGTCAGAGGACAACTTGCAGGAATGTGGTCTCTCCTTCCATCCTATGAGTCTGGGGAATCAAACTCACCATGGCAGACTTGGCAGCAAGGGTCCCTCCTTGCTGAGTCATCTCTTAGCTCAAGAAAACAAGTTTAGTTGCCCCCAAATCTGATCAACTCGGTTACTAATGTTAACATCATATAGCCTTATTAAAATCAGAAACCCAAATAAATGAGTAATTGCTTGAAAGGGTTTCCAGTGAAGACCTCCTCCACCTGACATGTGGCTTTGGACTCTGGAACACCAGGAAACAATCCAGAGGAGCCCAGGAAGAGCCACTCCCTCCCATCGTTTCCCTTTCTGCATGCAAATCACGTGGAGGGAACCCTATTGAGGTTGGTGGTGGTTCTCCTGTGTTAGAAGTCACACATGTCACTGCCCTAATACAGGTGCTAGCCACACTTTGAGAGATGTGTAGCATGGCTGATTTAGACCAGGGGTAGTGGAGACTGACCCAATTAGACTCCAGGTGTAATTACGTAGGCAGTGTAGGCAGCAGTATGCTCTGTGTTAATTAACGTCTGTGCTGAATGTGCCATAGCACCTGAACAAAGAACAGTTCATGGAGGAAGCCTCACCCTGCTCTGCCTTTAGAATATCTTTAGTCAAAGTTGTCTTCCTTGTTCCCCTCTTTATGTAGCTGAGACATGAGCAGTAAAGCCAGCTGTTTTCCAGAAACATTCACACTTTCTCCTCTGTGGACTGCTCTTTTATACAGTTACATGTGTCCCTCCTCGTGCCTATAAGGCCCATGTGCCTCTCGTCCCCATTCCTCTCCACTAAGCCCTGCCGTAGTTTCTGTGAAGAGGGACTGACCCTCAGAAGCAGCTAATAGCCCATCAACTCCCTGTATGCTATAGACTTTCTTCAGTGACCCGGAACAGGAAAGGCAAGAGTATTTCAGGTAGTCGGTGAAATGCTGTATGGAAAGTGTGTGTATGTTACCCTCACAATGTGTCCCTGGTTCCCCAAGAGAGGAAAAAACCCCATTTTTAGGTTCCACTCTCCTAACACTGTTTCCTTGGTAGCTTCCTCCAGCTTCATTTTTCTCCTAATATGGCAAATTGGGATCACCTTGTTCACATGGTAAAATGAATGCTGTCATTCTCGCATTCTCTCGTAAGAACATGCTCAGCTGCTGTAAGGACTCTTCAGATAAGAAGGACTTGCCAGAAGCCTTGGGAACTGGTGAACTGACAGATCACACCATTTTCATCCAGACCTCTTTTCAGCTAAGGGGAAGAAAAGTGCTGGGCTGTCTGTCTACTGAAGCTCAGTCTCTATTTGCTTATTTAAGCCCCATAAATATCCTGTGTGCTTGTATCATCTTTCACAGCAGTGGCTCTCAACCTTCCGATGCTACGACCACTCAATACAGTTCTTCACCTTTGACCCAGCCAAAAAATTATCTTGGCTGCTACTTCATAACTCTCAATTTGCTACTGTTGTGAATCTTTATGTAAATATCTGCTGTGCGTGGTATCTGACATATGACCCCTATAAAACAGTCATTTGACTCTCAGAGGGTCATAGCCTATGGGTTGTTAGCACCACAGCAGTTGGTGTTGACCAAGCACCTTCTGACCTTCTGTACATCTCTTTGGAGCATTTAGAATCCAGAGGAACTAAGACATACCCCTTGTCCCCACAGTTTGCCGTCAGCCTAGGGGAATGAGACATTAAGCACAAGCAAGTAAAAAACTAGCAGAGGGTTTAAGAACAGCCTCAGAGACCCCAGGAGAGAGATAGCACATGATATTGCATGGTTATCAAAGGCACTCTTGGTGTTATTGAATAGAAAAGGATGATTTTGGATCAGTCTAATAGTAGGAACTCATAAGTACCATCATAGTCTCCAACGTATTAAGAAACTGAAATATTACATAACCAAAGGCTTTTGGGTCACTGAGGAGCTACTCAAAAGAAAGAGTACTGTGTCCATCTCTTTTGAGGAAGGCGTCCAACAAAAAAAATGTGTGGTATCTTCTAAAACCCTGCATACACAATGACATTTCAGCATTTAAACATTTTACTACTCTGTTCTGAGACTAAAAAAGGGATGAAACAGGGAGTTTCCGACAATCATGTGGGAGTCAGTGAGAGTAAATTGTGTCGAGTAAGGCAGACCATTTCATCATTTGATTATGTTGTAATTTGATTATTAAAATAGGCCATTAGATAATCCATGATCAGTGGATTCCACCATGTGGGAGGCGATTATTATGAACCATCTAAATATCAATTTTGTAGTCAAAATATTTAAATTAATCACGACAGCATCCTTTATCAGCCTGGTTTGGAGCCACCTTAGGGAAGTGGATGATGTTACATGAACTCATTATTTGATTATTTAATTACATAAAACAATGATTATATCACCCATGACACCTGGAATCTGGTGCCACAGATCATCTAATTACATAATTAATGTATTTAAATTGACAATTTGTGTTAATCCCCAAAATAATGTAAATATTTGTATAGTTATGTAAACAACAATCCTCCATTCCATGAAGAGACCTGTAAGGCTCCCTCTTGTGGAGATAATGTGCAATATCTTCACATTTTATGATTCATTGACACAATTGATGATGATGACATCGTTCATGACTGGAGTCTGGCCATGATTCCCTGCCAGTAAAATGCTACATCCCCTATTTATTGTGACAGTTAGCTATTACTGACTTATTTAATTCTTTAAATTATGTAAACGACAGACAGTGCCATCACCGATTACAGTTAGGGTGCAAAAATCTGTGAGGGACAAGGTTAGGAAAGTTGTAGACACAGGCAGAGCATTTTCTGAATGATCTATGCATCTTCCAGAGTACGAGGGATGCTGGGTGATTGAGTCCAGAATGACGCACGGTGCCCTCCGAGAAGTACAAGGACTTCATCAAGGCCGGCACGGTGGTCTGGGTGTTGACTACCTGCTCTTCCTCCACATCTTCACACCGGTTGTGATCTGCCATGAGAAGAAGGAGTGGCACTAGGAGGTCAGCACCATCACCGAGACCTGGCAAAAGGATGACGACTCAGAACACGGAGGAACATCTCTCTCTCAGCTATGCTGGTGATGCCCCTGCTGTATCCATCTTTTCAGCTGTTATCAACATTGTGGCTACTACTGCTATGCCAGAATTGGGCCCATTATCTCACGTCCTGCCGCAACACAACAGAGATTCAGGCGCTTGTGATGAGTTCAAGCCAACAGAATTCATCACGCAAGACAGTATGATTATCTGACGATTAACTGATGGCATTTTAAAATTGTGTCATGACAGCATACAGTTTCATACCTGGCAAGTCTGCCCAGGAATTGATGTTACAAAAAAAGGTCAACGGCTTACATATTTAAAGATGTAATTATTAAATTCTTTCGTTATATAATCTGTGATCCCTGAAGTTTGGTGCCACCTTGTGTGACTCAAGTGTGACAGACTATCTAAATATCTGATTATTTCATTCTTCAAATCTGTCTTTTTCTACTCCAGGAAGAGTGTAGTCTTGATCCACCATGTTGGTGTTAAATTGTATCTTGTAAATTCTTTCTTTCTTTCTTCCTTTCCTTATTTAAATCAATGTTGATATCATTTTGTTATCTCTCTAAGGGTGAATTATGGGAAACTTTCTCTTTATTCATTCATTTTTTGTTCAAATCTAAGATTAAGAACTCAATGTCTATTCAGTATTGAGCAATCATTTAGGCTTCACGCATAAAACACCATCCACTTGTTTAATGTTTATTCATTTAATTATGAAAATCTGTCATTATGTATTCAGTGATCACTGGAGTTTTGAGCCTCCTTAGGGGAGACCGTTGTACCAGACCATCACATAATCTAATACTACACTTGCTTCTTTAACTGTTAAACTAGGAAATTAGGTAATAATTCATCATTTAATTGACATATTTACAATACAGGTAATGTTATGGACCATAAGTCCCTTTTGGAGTCAGATTGTGGGAGTTGATGATGTAATATCATCTCATTACTTCATCATTTAGCTGTGTAAATAGATCTTTACATCAGCGATAGGTTTAGGACTTTGGTGCCATCTCGTCAGTGTTACTATAAAAGGCCCACTAATTAATTATCAATTTAATTTTTTAAAAACATCATTATTCCAGGAAGAGATCATTCTGACTACTCCATGTGGGATTTAAGTGTGCACCACCATGTCATTTTTCAATCATTTTTCATTATATATTAATTATTTAAATCGATGAAGATTTTGTTCTTCTTGACGGGAGTCGGGCCATTCCTCCATGGGAGTTAATCACGTGGCATTATTTAATCATCTAAATACTACTTCCTTGACAATCACTGGAGTATGGTTCCATCTTTTGAAAGTTAAGTATGGAGGACTATCCAATTATTAACTTACTTGATTGTGTAAGTAATGATGGTCATGTGGGATTGACAGAGCAGGAGATAGGTACCAGAAGCAGTGCCCAGAGAATGGGGGACACTGCCTCGTAGAGTGATTACTGATTACGTAGTAGTACATTTTTAACAATCAAATGATGACACGATTTTTAAAAAACTGTACTTTTTCGCATCATCAGTTTCTGAGAGGTTGCAATAGAACTGACCCATGAAGGACACAGTGACCACCGATTTTAAAAATGGAATAACTGTATAATCTCCTGATCAGGGAATCTCATCTAATGAACTCTGTCGGCCTGATAACATGACACACCACCAACAATAAATAACTCTAAATAACCATCTTAGAAAGAGGGGTACAGGACTTAATAGAGAACAGTCAATTGAGGAATCCAAAATGACTGAAAGAAACATAAGACACTGCTCAAAATCCTTAATCATCAGCCTAATGCAAATCTACACAACTCTGAGAAACCATGGGGTCAAGCTCCTCTAATGGTAAGAGGATGAAGAGGAGTTTATTTTATTTTCAATAAAGAGAAAAGGATTATGGTAGAGGCGATTAACTGTATTGTTTCCATTCTAGAAATTAGCAAATTGAAGCATAGAAAACAGGTTTGAAATACTCATCATTGTACTTGAATGGCACAATGATGCTTTCGTTTTCATGCTTATGTCACTATAGGCATGTTGTAGCTTGAGAGACGGGTAAATATGTAGAACTCAAAAGAAAGAGCCCTGCTTTGTTTTTGTGAGAAACTCAGTGAGGCTGTAAGGTTAGTTCATTGGTGGGTATTCTCCTTTAAGCCTGTGGGAGGGGCACTAGAATGTGACAGAATGTTGGTTCATAAATGTAGCCTGGCAACCCTGCTTGCATTCTGTATCCTGGTAGCATGGGCCAAGGACGAGAGAGCAGCTTCGAGAAAGAGTTATCTTGGGACATTACAGTCTCCCAAGATAACTATCTCCTAAAACTTTTCATGACAGCATTTGATTCGCCTAACCAAGTCATAGCCATACCTCTGGAAGTTTGCCTACAGCTTTTACTGGTTACCAAATGCAAGATTACCTCATCAGAGGACATAGGCTGTGGAGAAACAGTTCAGAGACTTCTGTTTATGAATACTCTCTCTCCTCAGAAGTAAAACTATGGAACAAAAGATAATAAGACTCACGATTATTCATCAAAAAGGTGAGTTTGACATTGTTGAATTCCTTCAGGAAGGTGATAATCCGTTTGTTAGAGTAGACTTAGCGATTGTTGGATTTCAGTCCATCTCTTTTGAGGCAGCCGTCCAACATTAAATATGTGATATCTTCTAAAAACCCTGCATACACAATGAGAGTTCAGCATTTAAACATGTTACTACTCTGCTCTGCGATTAAATAAGGGATGAAACTTGGAATTTCCCACAATCATGTGGGAGTCAACTGAGACTCAATTGTGTGGAGCCTGGCAGACCATTTCATCCTCTGATTATGTTGTTATTTGTTTATTAAAATTGGACATTAGATAATCCATGATCAGTGGATTGTGGTGACGCGATGTGGGAGGCAATTATTATAGACCATCTTAATATCAATTATGTAGTTAAAATATTTAAATTAATCACGACAGCATCGTTCATGAGCCTGGTTTGGAGCCACCTTAGGGAAGTGGATGATGTTACATGAACTCATTATTTGATTATTTAGTTATATAAAACAATGATTTTATCGTCCATGACACCTGGAATCTGGTGCCACAGATCACCTAATTACATAATTAATTACTTTAAACTGACAATCTGTGTTAATCCCCAGGATAATGTAAATATTTGTATAGTTATGTAAACAACAATCCTCCATTCCATGAAGAGACCTGTAAAGCTCCCTCTTGTGGAGATAATGTGCAATATCTACACATTTTATGATTCATTGACTCAATTGGTGATGATGACATCCTTCATGAATGGAGTCTGGCCATGCTTCCCTGCCAGTAAAATGCTACATCCCCTATTTATTGTGACAGTTAGCTATTACTAACTTATTTAATTCTTTAAATTATGCAAACGACAGACAGTGCCATCACCGATTACGGTTAGGGTGCAAATACCTGTCAGGGACAAGGTTAGGAAAGTTGTAGACATGGGCAGAGCGTTTTCTGAATGATCTATGCATCTCCCAGAGTACGAGGGATGCTGGGTGATTGAGTCCAGAATGATGCACGGTGCCCTCCGAGAAGTACAAGGACTTCATCAAGGCCGGCACGGTGGTCTGGGTGTTGACTACCTGCTCTTCCTCCACATCTTCACACCGGTTGTGATCTGCCATGAGAAGAAGGAGTGGCACTAGGAGGTCGGCACCATCACCGAGACCTGGCAAAAGGATGACGACTCAGAACACGGAGGAACATCTCTCTCTCAGCTATGCTGGTGATGCCCCTGCTGTATCCATCTTTTCAGCTGTTATCAACATTGTGGCTACTACTGCTATGCCAGAATTGGGCCCATTATCTCACGTCCTGCCACAACACAACAGAGATTCAGGCGCTTGTGATGAGTTCAAGCCAACAGAATTCATCACGCAAGACAGTATGATTATCTGACGATTAACTGATGGCATTTTAAAATTGTGTCATGACAGCATACAGTTTCATACCTGGCAAGTCTGCCCAGGAATTGATGTTACAAAAAAAGGTCAACGGCTTACATATTTAAAGATGTAATTATTAAATTCTTTCATTATATAATCTGTGATCCCTGAAGTTTGGTGCCACCTTGTGTGACTCAAGTGTGACAGACTATCTAAATATCTGATTATTTCATTCTTCAAATCTGTCTTTTTCTACTCCAGGAAGAGTGTAGTCTTGATCCACCATGTTGGTGTTAAATTGTATCTTGTGAATTCTTTCTTTCTTTCTTCCTTTCCTTATTTAAATCAATGTTGATATCATTTTGTTATCTCTCTAAGGGTGAATTATGAGAAACTTTCTCTTTATTCATTCATTTTTTGTTCAAATCTAAGATTAAGAACTCAATGTCTATTCAGTATTGAGCAATCATTTAGGCTTCACGCATAAAACACCATCCACTTGTTTAATGTTTATTCATTTAATTATGAAAATCTGTCATTATGTATTCAGTGATCACTGGAGTTTTGAGCCTCCTTAGGGGAGACCGTTGTACCAGACCATCACATAATCTAATACTACACTTGCTTCTTTAACTGTTAAACTAGGAAATTAGGTAATAATTCATCATTTAATTGACATATTTACAATACAGGTAATGTTATGGACCATAAGTCCCTTTTGGAGTCAGATTGTGGGAGTTGATGATGTAATATCATCTCATTACTTCATCATTTAGCTGTGTAAATAGATCTTTACATCAGCGATAGGTTTAGGACTTTGGTGCCATCTCGTCAGTGTTACTATAAAAGGCCCACTAATTAATTATCAATTTAATTTTTTAAAAACATCATTATTCCAGGAAGAGATCATTCTGACTACTCCATGTGGGATTTAAGTGTGCACCACCATGTCATTTTTCAATCATTTTTCATTATATATTAATTATTTAAATCGATGAAGATGTTGTTCTTCTTGACGGGAGTCGGGCCATTCCTCCATGGGAGTTAATCACGTGGCATTATTTAATCATCTAAATACTACTTCCTTGACAATCACTGGAGTATGGTTCCATCTTTTGAAAGTTAAGTATGGAGGACTATCCAATTATTAACTTACTTGATTGTGTAAGTAATGATGGTCATGTGGGATTGACAGAGCAGGAGATCGGTACCAGAAGCAGTGCCCAGAGAATGGGGGACACTGCCTCGTAGAGTGATTACTGATTACGTAGTAGTACATTTTTAACAATCAAATGATTACACGATTTTTAAAAAACTGTACTGTTTCGCATCATCAGTTTCTGAGAGGTTGCAATAGAACTGACCCATGAAGGACACAGTGACCACCGATTTTAAAAATGGAATAACTGTATAATCTCCTGATCAGGGAATCTCATCTAATGAACTCTGTCGGCCTGATAACATGACACACCACCAACAATAAATAACTCTAAATAACCATCTTAGAAAGAGGGGTACAGGACTTAATAGAGAACAGTCAATTGAGGAATCCAAAATGACTGAAAGAAACATAAGACACTGCTCAAAATCCTTAATCATCAGCCTAATGCAAATCTACACAACTCTGAGAAACCATGGGGTCAAGCTCCTCTAATGGTAAGAGGATGAAGAGGAGTTTATTTTATTTTCAATAAAGAGAAAAGGATTATGGTAGAGGCGATTAACTGTATTGTTTCCATTCTAGAAATTAGCAAATTGAAGCATAGAAAACAGGTTTAAAATACTCATCATTGTACTTGAATGGCACAATGATGCTTTCGTTTTCATGCTTATGTCACTATAGGCATGTTGTAGCTTGAGAGACGGGTAAATATGTAGAACTCAAAAGAAAGAGCCCTGCTTTGTTTTTGTGAGAAACTCAGTGAGGCTGTAAGGTTAGTTCATTGGTGGGTATTCTCCTTTAAGCCTGTGGGAGGGGCACTAGAATGTGACAGAATGTTGGTTCATAAATGTAGCCTGGCAACCCTGCTTGCATTCTGTATCCTGGTAGCATGGGCCAAGGACGAGAGAGCAGCTTCGAGAAAGAGTTATCTTGGGACATTACAGTCTCCCAAGATAACTATCTCCTAAAACTTTTCATGACAGCATTTGATTCGCCTAACCAAGTCATAGCCATACCTCTGGAAGTTTGCCTACAGCTTTTACTGGTTACCAAATGCAAGATTACCTCATCAGAGGACATAGGCTGTGGAGAAACAGTTCAGAGACTTCTGTTTATGAATACTCTCTCTCCTCAGAAGTAAAACTATGGAACAAAAGATAATAAGACTCACGATTATTCATCAAAAAGGTGAGTTTGACATTGTTGAATTCCTTCAGGAAGGTGATAATCCGTTTGTTAGAGTAGACTTAGCGATTGTTAGATTTCAGTCCATCTCTTTTGAGGCAGCCGTCCAACATTAAATATGTGATATCTTCTAAAAACCCTGCATACACAATGAGAGTTCAGCATTTAAACATGTTACTACTCTGCTCTGCGATTAAATAAGGGATGAAACTTGGAATTTCCCACAATCATGTGGGAGTCAACTGAGACTCAATTGTGTGGAGCCTGGCAGACCATTTCATCCTCTGATTATGTTGTTATTTGTTTATTAAAATTGGACATTAGATAATCCATGATCAGTGGATTGTGGTGACGCGATGTGGGAGGCAATTATTATAGACCATCTTAATATCAATTATGTAGTTAAAATATTTAAATTAATCACGACAGCATCGTTCATGAGCCTGGTTTGGAGCCACCTTAGGGAAGTGGATGATGTTACATGAACTCATTATTTGATTATTTAGTTATATAAAACAATGATTTTATCATCCATGACACCTGGAATCTGGTGCCACAGATCACCTAATTACATAATTAATTACTTTAAACTGACAATCTGTGTTAATCCCCAGGATAATGTAAATATTTGTATAGTTATGTAAACAACAATCCTCCATTCCATGAAGAGACCTGTAAAGCTCCCTCTTGTGGAGATAATGTGCAATATCTACACATTTTATGATTCATTGACTCAATTGGTGATGATGACATCCTTCATGAATGGAGTCTGGCCATGCTTCCCTGCCAGTAAAATGCTACATCCCCTATTTATTGTGACAGTTAGCTATTACTAACTTATTTAATTCTTTAAATTATGCAAACGACAGACAGTGCCATCACCGATTACGGTTAGGGTGCAAATACCTGTCAGGGACAAGGTTAGGAAAGTTGTAGACATGGGCAGAGCGTTTTCTGAATGATCTATGCATCTCCCAGAGTACGAGGGATGCTGGGTGATTGAGTCCAGAATGATGCACGGTGCCCTCCGAGAAGTACAAGGACTTCATCAAGGCCGGCACGGTGGTCTGGGTGTTGACTACCTGCTCTTCCTCCACATCTTCACACCGGTTGTGATCTGCCATGAGAAGAAGGAGTGGCACTAGGAGGTCGGCACCATCACCGAGACCTGGCAAAAGGATGACGACTCAGAACACGGAGGAACATCTCTCTCTCAGCTATGCTGGTGATGCCCCTGCTGTATCCATCTTTTCAGCTGTTATCAACATTGTGGCTACTACTGCTATGCCAGAATTGGGCCCATTATCTCACGTCCTGCCACAACACAACAGAGATTCAGGCGCTTGTGATGAGTTCAAGCCAACAGAATTCATCACGCAAGACAGTATGATTATCTGACGATTAACTGATGGCATTTTAAAATTGTGTCATGACAGCATACAGTTTCATACCTGGCAAGTCTGCCCAGGAATTGATGTTACAAAAAAAGGTCAACGGCTTACATATTTAAAGATGTAATTATTAAATTCTTTCATTATATAATCTGTGATCCCTGAAGTTTGGTGCCACCTTGTGTGACTCAAGTGTGACAGACTATCTAAATATCTGATTATTTCATTCTTCAAATCTGTCTTTTTCTACTCCAGGAAGAGTGTAGTCTTGATCCACCATGTTGGTGTTAAATTGTATCTTGTGAATTCTTTCTTTCTTTCTTCCTTTCCTTATTTAAATCAATGTTGATATCATTTTGTTATCTCTCTAAGGGTGAATTATGAGAAACTTTCTCTTTATTCATTCATTTTTTGTTCAAATCTAAGATTAAGAACTCAATGTCTATTCAGTATTGAGCAATCATTTAGGCTTCACGCATAAAACACCATCCACTTGTTTAATGTTTATTCATTTAATTATGAAAATCTGTCATTATGTATTCAGTGATCACTGGAGTTTTGAGCCTCCTTAGGGGAGACCGTTGTACCAGACCATCACATAATCTAATACTACACTTGCTTCTTTAACTGTTAAACTAGGAAATTAGGTAATAATTCATCATTTAATTGACATATTTACAATACAGGTAATGTTATGGACCATAAGTCCCTTTTGGAGTCAGATTGTGGGAGTTGATGATGTAATATCATCTCATTACTTCATCATTTAGCTGTGTAAATAGATCTTTACATCAGCGATAGGTTTAGGACTTTGGTGCCATCTCGTCAGTGTTACTATAAAAGGCCCACTAATTAATTATCAATTTAATTTTTTAAAAACATCATTATTCCAGGAAGAGATCATTCTGACTACTCCATGTGGGATTTAAGTGTGCACCACCATGTCATTTTTCAATCATTTTTCATTATATATTAATTATTTAAATCGATGAAGATGTTGTTCTTCTTGACGGGAGTCGGGCCATTCCTCCATGGGAGTTAATCACGTGGCATTATTTAATCATCTAAATACTACTTCCTTGACAATCACTGGAGTATGGTTCCATCTTTTGAAAGTTAAGTATGGAGGACTATCCAATTATTAACTTACTTGATTGTGTAAGTAATGATGGTCATGTGGGATTGACAGAGCAGGAGATCGGTACCAGAAGCAGTGCCCAGAGAATGGGGGACACTGCCTCGTAGAGTGATTACTGATTACGTAGTAGTACATTTTTAACAATCAAATGATTACACGATTTTAAAAAACTGTACTGTTTCGCATCATCAGTTTCTGAGAGGTTGCAATAGAACTGACCCATGAAGGACACAGTGACCACCGATTTTAAAAATGGAATAACTGTATAATCTCCTGATCAGGGAATCTCATCTAATGAACTCTGTCGGCCTGATAACATGACACACCACCAACAATAAATAACTCTAAATAACCATCTTAGAAAGAGGGGTACAGGACTTAATAGAGAACAGTCAATTGAGGAATCCAAAATGACTGAAAGAAACATAAGACACTGCTCAAAATCCTTAATCATCAGCCTAATGCAAATCTACACAACTCTGAGAAACCATGGGGTCAAGCTCCTCTAATGGTAAGAGGATGAAGAGGAGTTTATTTTATTTTCAATAAAGAGAAAAGGATTATGGTAGAGGCGATTAACTGTATTGTTTCCATTCTAGAAATTAGCAAATTGAAGCATAGAAAACAGGTTTAAAATACTCATCATTGTACTTGAATGGCACAATGATGCTTTCGTTTTCATGCTTATGTCACTATAGGCATGTTGTAGCTTGAGAGACGGGTAAATATGTAGAACTCAAAAGAAAGAGCCCTGCTTTGTTTTTGTGAGAAACTCAGTGAGGCTGTAAGGTTAGTTCATTGGTGGGTATTCTCCTTTAAGCCTGTGGGAGGGGCACTAGAATGTGACAGAATGTTGGTTCATAAATGTAGCCTGGCAACCCTGCTTGCATTCTGTATCCTGGTAGCATGGGCCAAGGACGAGAGAGCAGCTTCGAGAAAGAGTTATCTTGGGACATTACAGTCTCCCAAGATAACTATCTCCTAAAACTTTTCATGACAGCATTTGATTCGCCTAACCAAGTCATAGCCATACCTCTGGAAGTTTGCCTACAGCTTTTACTGGTTACCAAATGCAAGATTACCTCATCAGAGGACATAGGCTGTGGAGAAACAGTTCAGAGACTTCTGTTTATGAATACTCTCTCTCCTCAGAAGTAAAACTATGGAACAAAAGATAATAAGACTCACGATTATTCATCAAAAAGGTGAGTTTGACATTGTTGAATTCCTTCAGGAAGGTGATAATCCGTTTGTTAGAGTAGACTTAGCGATTGTTAGATTTCAGTCCATCTCTTTTGAGGCAGCCGTCCAACATTAAATATGTGATATCTTCTAAAAACCCTGCATACACAATGAGAGTTCAGCATTTAAACATGTTACTACTCTGCTCTGCGATTAAATAAGGGATGAAACTTGGAATTTCCCACAATCATGTGGGAGTCAACTGAGACTCAATTGTGTGGAGCCTGGCAGACCATTTCATCCTCTGATTATGTTGTTATTTGTTTATTAAAATTGGACATTAGATAATCCATGATCAGTGGATTGTGGTGACGCGATGTGGGAGGCAATTATTATAGACCATCTTAATATCAATTATGTAGTTAAAATATTTAAATTAATCACGACAGCATCGTTCATGAGCCTGGTTTGGAGCCACCTTAGGGAAGTGGATGATGTTACATGAACTCATTATTTGATTATTTAGTTATATAAAACAATGATTTTATCGTCCATGACACCTGGAATCTGGTGCCACAGATCACCTAATTACATAATTAATTACTTTAAACTGACAATCTGTGTTAATCCCCAGGATAATGTAAATATTTGTATAGTTATGTAAACAACAATCCTCCATTCCATGAAGAGACCTGTAAAGCTCCCTCTTGTGGAGATAATGTGCAATATCTACACATTTTATGATTCATTGACTCAATTGGTGATGATGACATCCTTCATGAATGGAGTCTGGCCATGCTTCCCTGCCAGTAAAATGCTACATCCCCTATTTATTGTGACAGTTAGCTATTACTAACTTATTTAATTCTTTAAATTATGCAAACGACAGACAGTGCCATCACCGATTACGGTTAGGGTGCAAATACCTGTCAGGGACAAGGTTAGGAAAGTTGTAGACATGGGCAGAGCGTTTTCTGAATGATCTATGCATCTCCCAGAGTACGAGGGATGCTGGGTGATTGAGTCCAGAATGTTGCACGGTGCCCTCCGAGAAGTACAAGGACTTCATCAAGGCCGGCACGGTGGTCTGGGTGTTGACTACCTGCTCTTCCTCCACATCTTCACACCGGTTGTGATCTGCCATGAGAAGAAGGAGTGGCACTAGGAGGTCGGCACCATCACCGAGACCTGGCAAAAGGATGACGACTCAGAACACGGAGGAACATCTCTCTCTCAGCTATGCTGGTGATGCCCCTGCTGTATCCATCTTTTCAGCTGTTATCAACATTGTGGCTACTACTGCTATGCCATGATTGGGCCCATTATCTCACGTCCTGCCACAACACAACAGAGATTCAGGCGCTTGTGATGAGTTCAAGCCAACAGAATTCATCACGCAAGACAGTATGATTATCTGACGATTAACTGATGGCATTTTAAAATTGTGTGATGACAGCATACAGTTTCATACCTGGCAAGTCTGCCCAGGAATTGATGTTACAAAAAAAGGTCAACGGCTTACATATTTAAAGATGTAATTATTAAATTCTTTCATTATATAATCTGTGATCCCTGAAGTTTGGTGCCACCTTGTGTGACTCAAGTGTGACAGACTATCTAAATATCTGATTATTTCATTCTTCAAATCTGTCTTTTTCTACTCCAGGAAGAGTGTAGTCTTGATCCACCATGTTGGTGTTAAATTGTATCTTGTGAATTCTTTCTTTCTTTCTTCCTTTCCTTATTTAAATCAATGTTGATATCATTTTGTTATCTCTCTAAGGGTGAATTATGAGAAACTTTCTCTTTATTCATTCATTTTTTGTTCAAATCTAAGATTAAGAACTCAATGTCTATTCAGTATTGAGCAATCATTTAGGCTTCACGCATAAAACACCATCCACTTGTTTAATGTTTATTCATTTAATTATGAAAATCTGTCATTATGTATTCAGTGATCACTGGAGTTTTGAGCCTCCTTAGGGGAGACCGTTGTACCAGACCATCACATAATCTAATACTACACTTGCTTCTTTAACTGTTAAACTAGGAAATTAGGTAATAATTCATCATTTAATTGACATATTTACAATACAGGTAATGTTATGGACCATAAGTCCCTTTTGGAGTCAGATTGTGGGAGTTGATGATGTAATATCATCTCATTACTTCATCATTTAGCTGTGTAAATAGATCTTTACATCAGCGATAGGTTTAGGACTTTGGTGCCATCTCGTCAGTGTTACTATAAAAGGCCCACTAATTAATTATCAATTTAATTTTTTAAAAACATCATTATTCCAGGAAGAGATCATTCTGACTACTCCATGTGGGATTTAAGTGTGCACCACCATGTCATTTTTCAATCATTTTTCATTATATATTAATTATTTAAATCGATGAAGATGTTGTTCTTCTTGACGGGAGTCGGGCCATTCCTCCATGGGAGTTAATCACGTGGCATTATTTAATCATCTAAATACTACTTCCTTGACAATCACTGGAGTATGGTTCCATCTTTTGAAAGTTAAGTATGGAGGACTATCCAATTATTAACTTACTTGATTGTGTAAGTAATGATGGTCATGTGGGATTGACAGAGCAGGAGATCGGTACCAGAAGCAGTGCCCAGAGAATGGGGGACACTGCCTCGTAGAGTGATTACTGATTACGTAGTAGTACATTTTTAACAATCAAATGATTACACGATTTTAAAAAACTGTACTGTTTCGCATCATCAGTTTCTGAGAGGTTGCAATAGAACTGACCCATGAAGGACACAGTGACCACCGATTTTAAAAATGGAATAACTGTATAATCTCCTGATCAGGGAATCTCATCTAATGAACTCTGTCGGCCTGATAACATGACACACCACCAACAATAAATAACTCTAAATAACCATCTTAGAAAGAGGGGTACAGGACTTAATAGAGAACAGTCAATTGAGGAATCCAAAATGACTGAAAGAAACATAAGACACTGCTCAAAATCCTTAATCATCAGCCTAATGCAAATCTACACAACTCTGAGAAACCATGGGGTCAAGCTCCTCTAATGGTAAGAGGATGAAGAGGAGTTTATTTTATTTTCAATAAAGAGAAAAGGATTATGGTAGAGGCGATTAACTGTATTGTTTCCATTCTAGAAATTAGCAAATTGAAGCATAGAAAACAGGTTTAAAATACTCATCATTGTACTTGAATGGCACAATGATGCTTTCGTTTTCATGCTTATGTCACTATAGGCATGTTGTAGCTTGAGAGACGGGTAAATATGTAGAACTCAAAAGAAAGAGCCCTGCTTTGTTTTTGTGAGAAACTCAGTGAGGCTGTAAGGTTAGTTCATTGGTGGGTATTCTCCTTTAAGCCTGTGGGAGGGGCACTAGAATGTGACAGAATGTTGGTTCATAAATGTAGCCTGGCAACCCTGCTTGCATTCTGTATCCTGGTAGCATGGGCCAAGGACGAGAGAGCAGCTTCGAGAAAGAGTTATCTTGGGACATTACAGTCTCCCAAGATAACTATCTCCTAAAACTTTTCATGACAGCATTTGATTCGCCTAACCAAGTCATAGCCATACCTCTGGAAGTTTGCCTACAGCTTTTACTGGTTACCAAATGCAAGATTACCTCATCAGAGGACATAGGCTGTGGAGAAACAGTTCAGAGACTTCTGTTTATGAATACTCTCTCTCCTCAGAAGTAAAACTATGGAACAAAAGATAATAAGACTCACGATTATTCATCAAAAAGGTGAGTTTGACATTGTTGAATTCCTTCAGGAAGGTGATAATCCGTTTGTTAGAGTAGACTTAGCGATTGTTAGATTTCAGTCCATCTCTTTTGAGGCAGCCGTCCAACATTAAATATGTGATATCTTCTAAAAACCCTGCATACACAATGAGAGTTCAGCATTTAAACATGTTACTACTCTGCTCTGCGATTAAATAAGGGATGAAACTTGGAATTTCCCACAATCATGTGGGAGTCAACTGAGACTCAATTGTGTGGAGCCTGGCAGACCATTTCATCCTCTGATTATGTTGTTATTTGTTTATTAAAATTGGACATTAGATAATCCATGATCAGTGGATTGTGGTGACGCGATGTGGGAGGCAATTATTATAGACCATCTTAATATCAATTATGTAGTTAAAATATTTAAATTAATCACGACAGCATCGTTCATGAGCCTGGTTTGGAGCCACCTTAGGGGAAGTGGATGATGTTACATGAACTCATTATTTGATTATTTAGTTATATAAAACAATGATTTTATCGTCCATGACACCTGGAATCTGGTGCCACAGATCACCTAATTACATAATTAATTACTTTAAACTGACAATCTGTGTTAATCCCCAGGATAATGTAAATATTTGTATAGTTATGTAAACAACAATCCTCCATTCCATGAAGAGACCTGTAAAGCTCCCTCTTGTGGAGATAATGTGCAATATCTACACATTTTATGATTCATTGACTCAATTGGTGATGATGACATCCTTCATGAATGGAGTCTGGCCATGCTTCCCTGCCAGTAAAATGCTACATCCCCTATTTATTGTGACAGTTAGCTATTACTAACTTATTTAATTCTTTAAATTATGCAAACGACAGACAGTGCCATCACCGATTACGGTTAGGGTGCAAATACCTGTCAGGGACAAGGTTAGGAAAGTTGTAGACATGGGCAGAGCATTTTCTGAATGATCTATGCATCTCCCAGAGTACGAGGGATGCTGGGTGATTGAGTCCAGAATGATGCACGGTGCCCTCCGAGAAGTACAAGGACTTCATCAAGGCCGGCACGGTGGTCTGGGTGTTGACTACCTGCTCTTCCTCCACATCTTCACACCGGTTGTGATCTGCCATGAGAAGAAGGAGTGGCACTAGGAGGTCGGCACCATCACCGAGACCTGGCAAAAGGATGACGACTCAGAACACGGAGGAACATCTCTCTCTCAGCTATGCTGGTGATGCCCCTGCTGTATCCATCTTTTCAGCTGTTATCAACATTGTGGCTACTACTGCTATGCCAGAATTGGGCCCATTATCTCACGTCCTGCCGCAACACAACAGAGATTCAGGCGCTTGTGATGAGTTCAAGCCAACAGAATTCATCACGCAAGACAGTATGATTATCTGACGATTAACTGATGGCATTTTAAAATTGTGTGATGACAGCATACAGTTTCATACCTGGCAAGTCTGCCCAGGAATTGATGTTACAAAAAAAGGTCAACGGCTTACATATTTAAAGATGTAATTATTAAATTCTTTCATTATATAATCTGTGATCCCTGAAGTTTGGTGCCACCTTGTGTGACTCAAGTGTGACAGACTATCTAAATATCTGATTATTTCATTCTTCAAATCTGTCTTTTTCTACTCCAGGAAGAGTGTAGTCTTGATCCACCATGTTGGTGTTAAATTGTATCTTGTGAATTCTTTCTTTCTTTCTTCCTTTCCTTATTTAAATCAATGTTGATATCATTTTGTTATCTCTCTAAGGGTGAATTATGAGAAACTTTCTCTTTATTCATTCATTTTTTGTTCAAATCTAAGATTAAGAACTCAATGTCTATTCAGTATTGAGCAATCATTTAGGCTTCACGCATAAAACACCATCCACTTGTTTAATGTTTATTCATTTAATTATGAAAATCTGTCATTATGTATTCAGTGATCACTGGAGTTTTGAGCCTCCTTAGGGGAGACCGTTGTACCAGACCATCACATAATCTAATACTACACTTGCTTCTTTAACTGTTAAACTAGGAAATTAGGTAATAATTCATCATTTAATTGACATATTTACAATACAGGTAATGTTATGGACCATAAGTCCCTTTTGGAGTCAGATTGTGGGAGTTGATGATGTAATATCATCTCATTACTTCATCATTTAGCTGTGTAAATAGATCTTTACATCAGCGATAGGTTTAGGACTTTGGTGCCATCTCGTCAGTGTTACTATAAAAGGCCCACTAATTAATTATCAATTTAATTTTTTAAAAACATCATTATTCCAGGAAGAGATCATTCTGACTACTCCATGTGGGATTTAAGTGTGCACCACCATGTCATTTTTCAATCATTTTTCATTATATATTAATTATTTAAATCGATGAAGATGTTGTTCTTCTTGACGGGAGTCGGGCCATTCCTCCATGGGAGTTAATCACGTGGCATTATTTAATCATCTAAGTACTACTTCCTTGACAATCACTGGAGTATGGTTCCATCTTTTGAAAGTTAAGTATGGAGGACTATCCAATTATTAACTTACTTGATTGTGTAAGTAATGATGGTGTCATCCCTCATGTGGCTGCTGTGGGATTGACAGAGCAGGAGATCGGTACCAGAAGCAGTGCCCAGAGAATGGGGGACACTGCCTCGTAGAGTGATTACTGATTACGTAGTAGTACATTTTTAACAATCAAATGATTACACGATTTTAAAAAACTGTACTGTTTCGCATCATCAGTTTCTGAGAGGTTGCAATAGAACTGACCCATGAAGGACACAGTGACCACCGATTTTAAAAATGGAATAACTGTATAATCTCCTGATCAGGGAATCTCATCTAATGAACTCTGTCGGCCTGATAACATGACACACCACCAACAATAAATAACTCTAAATAACCATCTTAGAAAGAGGGGTACAGGACTTAATAGAGAACAGTCAATTGAGGAATCCAAAATGACTGAAAGAAACATAAGACACTGCTCAAAATCCTTAATCATCAGCCTAATGCAAATCTACACAACTCTGAGAAACCATGGGGTCAAGCTCCTCTAATGGTAAGAGGATGAAGAGGAGTTTATTTTATTTTCAATAAAGAGAAAAGGATTATGGTAGAGGCGATTAACTGTATTGTTTCCATTCTAGAAATTAGCAAATTGAAGCATAGAAAACAGGTTTAAAATACTCATCATTGTACTTGAATGGCACAATGATGCTTTCGTTTTCATGCTTATGTCACTATAGGCATGTTGTAGCTTGAGAGACGGGTAAATATGTAGAACTCAAAAGAAAGAGCCCTGCTTTGTTTTTGTGAGAAACTCAGTGAGGCTGTAAGGTTAGTTCATTGGTGGGTATTCTCCTTTAAGCCTGTGGGAGGGGCACTAGAATGTGACAGAATGTTGGTTCATAAATGTAGCCTGGCAACCCTGCTTGCATTCTGTATCCTGGTAGCATGGGCCAAGGACGAGAGAGCAGCTTCGAGAAAGAGTTATCTTGGGACATTACAGTCTCCCAAGATAACTATCTCCTAAAACTTTTCATGACAGCATTTGATTCGCCTAACCAAGTCATAGCCATACCTCTGGAAGTTTGCCTACAGCTTTTACTGGTTACCAAATGCAAGATTACCTCATCAGAGGACATAGGCTGTGGAGAAACAGTTCAGAGACTTCTGTTTATGAATACTCTCTCTCCTCAGAAGTAAAACTATGGAACAAAAGATAATAAGACTCACGATTATTCATCAAAAAGGTGAGTTTGACATTGTTGAATTCCTTCAGGAAGGTGATAATCCGTTTGTTAGAGTAGACTTAGCGATTGTTAGATTTCAGTCCATCTCTTTTGAGGCAGCCGTCCAACATTAAATATGTGATATCTTCTAAAAACCCTGCATACACAATGAGAGTTCAGCATTTAAACATGTTACTACTCTGCTCTGCGATTAAATAAGGGATGAAACTTGGAATTTCCCACAATCATGTGGGAGTCAACTGAGACTCAATTGTGTGGAGCCTGGCAGACCATTTCATCCTCTGATTATGTTGTTATTTGTTTATTAAAATTGGACATTAGATAATCCATGATCAGTGGATTGTGGTGACGCGATGTGGGAGGCAATTATTATAGACCATCTTAATATCAATTATGTAGTTAAAATATTTAAATTAATCACGACAGCATCGTTCATGAGCCTGGTTTGGAGCCACCTTAGGGAAGTGGATGATGTTACATGAACTCATTATTTGATTATTTAGTTATATAAAACAATGATTTTATCGTCCATGACACCTGGAATCTGGTGCCACAGATCACCTAATTACATAATTAATTACTTTAAACTGACAATCTGTGTTAATCCCCAGGATAATGTAAATATTTGTATAGTTATGTAAACAACAATCCTCCATTCCATGAAGAGACCTGTAAAGCTCCCTCTTGTGGAGATAATGTGCAATATCTACACATTTTATGATTCATTGACTCAATTGGTGATGATGACATCCTTCATGAATGGAGTCTGGCCATGCTTCCCTGCCAGTAAAATGCTACATCCCCTATTTATTGTGACAGTTAGCTATTACTAACTTATTTAATTCTTTAAATTATGCAAACGACAGACAGTGCCATCACCGATTACGGTTAGGGTGCAAATACCTGTCAGGGACAAGGTTAGGAAAGTTGTAGACATGGGCAGAGCGTTTTCTGAATGATCTATGCATCTCCCAGAGTACGAGGGATGCTGGGTGATTGAGTCCAGAATGTTGCACGGTGCCCTCCGAGAAGTACAAGGACTTCATCAAGGCCGGCACGGTGGTCTGGGTGTTGACTACCTGCTCTTCCTCCACATCTTCACACCGGTTGTGATCTGCCATGAGAAGAAGGAGTGGCACTAGGAGGTCGGCACCATCACCGAGACCTGGCAAAAGGATGACGACTCAGAACACGGAGGAACATCTCTCTCTCAGCTATGCTGGTGATGCCCCTGCTGTATCCATCTTTTCAGCTGTTATCAACATTGTGGCTACTACTGCTATGCCAGAATTGGGCCCATTATCTCACGTCCTGCCACAACACAACAGAGATTCAGGCGCTTGTGATGAGTTCAAGCCAACAGAATTCATCACGCAAGACAGTATGATTATCTGACGATTAACTGATGGCATTTTAAAATTGTGTGATGACAGCATACAGTTTCATACCTGGCAAGTCTGCCCAGGAATTGATGTTACAAAAAAAGGTCAACGGCTTACATATTTAAAGATGTAATTATTAAATTCTTTCATTATATAATCTGTGATCCCTGAAGTTTGGTGCCACCTTGTGTGACTCAAGTGTGACAGACTATCTAAATATCTGATTATTTCATTCTTCAAATCTGTCTTTTTCTACTCCAGGAAGAGTGTAGTCTTGATCCACCATGTTGGTGTTAAATTGTATCTTGTGAATTCTTTCTTTCTTTCTTCCTTTCCTTATTTAAATCAATGTTGATATCATTTTGTTATCTCTCTAAGGGTGAATTATGAGAAACTTTCTCTTTATTCATTCATTTTTTGTTCAAATCTAAGATTAAGAACTCAATGTCTATTCAGTATTGAGCAATCATTTAGGCTTCACGCATAAAACACCATCCACTTGTTTAATGTTTATTCATTTAATTATGAAAATCTGTCATTATGTATTCAGTGATCACTGGAGTTTTGAGCCTCCTTAGGGGAGACCGTTGTACCAGACCATCACATAATCTAATACTACACTTGCTTCTTTAACTGTTAAACTAGGAAATTAGGTAATAATTCATCATTTAATTGACATATTTACAATACAGGTAATGTTATGGACCATAAGTCCCTTTTGGAGTCAGATTGTGGGAGTTGATGATGTAATATCATCTCATTACTTCATCATTTAGCTGTGTAAATAGATCTTTACATCAGCGATAGGTTTAGGACTTTGGTGCCATCTCGTCAGTGTTACTATAAAAGGCCCACTAATTAATTATCAATTTAATTTTTTAAAAACATCATTATTCCAGGAAGAGATCATTCTGACTACTCCATGTGGGATTTAAGTGTGCACCACCATGTCATTTTTCAATCATTTTTCATTATATATTAATTATTTCAATCGATGAAGATGTTGTTCTTCTTGACGGGAGTCGGGCCATTCCTCCATGGGAGTTAATCACGTGGCATTATTTAATCATCTAAGTACTACTTCCTTGACAATCACTGGAGTATGGTTCCATCTTTTGAAAGTTAAGTATGGAGGACTATCCAATTATTAACTTACTTGATTGTGTAAGTAATGATGGTGTCATCCCTCATGTGGCTGTTGTGGGATTGACAGAGCAGGAGATCGGTACCAGAAGCAGTGCCCAGAGAATGGGGGACACTGCCTCATACAGTGATTACTGATTACGTAGTAGTACATTTTTAACAATCGAATGATTACACGATTTTAAAAAACTGTACTTTTTCGCATCATCAGTTTCTGAGAGGTTGCAACAGAACTGACCCATGAAGGACACAGTGACCACCGATTTTAAAAATGGAATAACTGTATAATCTCCTGATCAGGGAATCTCATCTAATGAACTCTGTCGGGCTGATAACATGACACACCACCAACAATAAATAACTCTAAATAACCATCTTAGAAAGAGGGGTACAGGACTTAATAGAGAACAGTCAATTGAGGAATCCAAAATGACTGAAAGAAACATAAGACACTGCTCAAAATCCTTAATCATCAGCCTAATGCAAATCTACACAACTCTGAGAAACCATGGGATCAAGCTCCTCTAATGGTAAGAGGATGAAGAGGAGTTTATTTTATTTTCAATAAAGAGAAAAGGATTATGGTAGAGGCGATTAACTGTATTGTTTCCATTCTAGAAATTAGCAAATTGAAGCATAGAAAACAGGTTTAAAATACTCATCATTGTACTTGAATGGCACAATGATGCTTTCGTTTTCATGCTTATGTCACTATAGGCATGTTGTAGCTTGAGAGACGGGTAAATATGTAGAACTCAAAAGAAAGAGCCCTGCTTTGTTTTTGTGAGAAACTCAGTGAGGCTGTAAGGTTAGTTCATCGGTGGGTATGCTCCTTTTAAGCCTGTGGGAGGGGCACTAGAATGTGACAGAATGTTGGTTCATAAATGTTGCCTGGCAACCCTCCTTGCATTCTGTATCCTGGTATCATGGGCCAATGACCAGAGAGCAGCTTCCAGAAAGAGTTATCATGGGACATTACAGTCTCCCAAGATAACTATCTCCTAAAACTTTTCATGACAGCATTTGATTCGCCTAACCAAGTCAGAGCCACACCTCTGGAAGTTTGCCTACAGCTTTTACTGGTTACCAAATTCAAGATTACCTAATCATCAGAGAACATAGTCTGTGGAGAAACAGTTCAGAGTCTTCTGTTTATGAATACTCTCTCTCCTCAGAAGTAAAACTATGGAACAAAAGATAATAAGACTACGATTATTCATCAAAAAGGTGAGTTTGACATTGTTGAATTCCTTCAGGAAGGTGATAATCCGTTTGTTAGAGTAGACTTAGCGATTATTGGATTTCAGTCCATCTCTTTTGAGGCAGCCGTCCAACATTAAATATGTGATATCTTCTAAAAACCCTGCATACACAATGACAGTTCAGCATTTAAACATGTTACTACTCTGCTCTGCGATTAAATAAGGGATGAACCTGGGAGTTTCCCACAATCATGTGGGAGTCAACTGAGAGGCAATTGTGTGGAGCATGGCAGACCATTTCATCCTCTGATTATGTTGTTATTTGATTATTAAAATAGGACATTAGATAATCCATGATCAGTGGATTGTGGTTACGCGATGTGGGAGGCAATTATTATAGACCATCTTAATATCAATTATGTAGTTAAAATATTTAAATTAATCACGACAGCATCGTTCATGAGCCTGGTTTGGAGCCACCTTAGGGAAGTGGATGATGTTACATGAACTCATTATTTGATTATTTAATTATATAAAACAATGATTATATCGTCCATGACACCTGGAATCTGGTGCCACAGATCATCTAATTACATAATTAATGTAATTTAAATTGACAATCTGTGTTAATCCCCAAGATAATGTAAATATTTGTATAGTTATGTAAACAACAATCCTCCATTCCATGAAGAGACCTGTAAAGCTCCCTCTTGTGGAGATAATGTGCAATATCTACACATTTTATGATTCATTGACTCAATTGGTGATGATGACATCCTTCATGACTGGAGTCTGGCCATACTTCCCAGCCAATTAAATGCTACATCACCTCTTTATTGGGACAGTTAGCTATCACTGACTTATTTAATTCTTTAAATTACTTAAACGACAGACAATGCCAACACCGATTATTTTTAGGTTGCAAATATCTGTCAGGGACAAGTTAGGAAACTTGTAGACATGGGCAGAGCATTTTCTGAATGTCTATGCGTCTTCCAGACCACTAGGGATGCTGGAGAATAGAGTCCAGAAGATTGCATGGTGCCCTCCGAGAAGTAAAAGGACTTTACCAAGGTCTGCATGGTGGTCTGGGTGTTGACTACTTGCTCTTCCTCCACATCTTCACATCGGTTGTGGTCTAAGCCATGAGAAGATGTAGTGGCACTAGGAGGTCGGCACCATCACCGAGACCTGGCAAAAGGATGACGACTCAGAACACGGAAGAACATCTCTCTCTCAGCTATGCTGTTGATGCCCCTGCTGCAGCCACCTTTTCAGCTGATATCAACATTTTGGCTACTACTGGTATGCCAGGATTGGGCCCATTACCTCAGGTCCTGCCACAACACAACAGAGATTCAGGCACCGGTGAGGATGTCAGGCCAACAGAATTCACCAGGCAAGAAAGTATGATTATCTGACGATTAACTGATGGAATATTAAAAATCCGTGATGACAGCATCCGGTTTCATATCTGGCAAGTCTGCCCAGGTATTGATGATACAAAAAAAGGTCAACGACTTAGATATGTAAAGATGTAATTATTAAATTGTTTCATTATATAATCTGTGATCCCTGAAGTGTGGTGCCACCTTGTGTGACTCAAGTGTGACAGACGATCTAACAATCTGATGCTTTCATTATTTAAATCTGTCTTTTTCTACTCCAGGAAGAGTGGAGTCTTGAGCCCCCTTGTTGGTGTTAAATTGTCTCTTGTGGTTTCATTATTTATTCCTATTTAAATCAATGTTGATATCATTTTGTTATCTCTCTAGGGGTGAATTATGAGAAATTATCTCTTCATTCATTCATTTTATTGTTCAGATCTATGATTAAGAACTCAATGACTCTTCAGTATTGTGTAATCTTTAAGTTTCCCGCATAAAACACGATCCACTAGTTCAATGTTTATTCATTGAATTATGAAAATCTGTCATTATGTATTCAGTGACCACTGAAGATTTTAGCCTCCTTAGGGGAGTCCATCGTGCCAGACCATCGCATCATCTAATAGTACACTTACTTATTTACCTGTTAAACTAGGAAATTAAATAATAATTCATCATTTAATTAACGTATTTGAAATACAGGTAATGTTATGGACCATAAGTCCCTTTTGGAGTCAGATTTTGTGAGTAGACGATGTAACATCATCTCATTACTTCATCATTTAGCTCTGTAAGTAGGTCATTACATCAGCGATAGTTTTAGGACTTTGGTGCCATCTCGTCAGTGTTAATATAAAAGGCCCACTAATTAATTATCAATTTAATTTTATAAATAAATCATTATTCCAGGAAGAGATCAGTCTGACTACTCCATGTGGGATTTAAGTATGCACCACCATGACATTATTCAATCATTTTTCATTATATATTAATTATTTGAATCGATGAAGATGTTGTTCTTCTTGACTGGAGTAGGGCCATTCCTCCATGGGAGTTAATCACGTGGCAGTATTTAATCATCTAAGTACTACTTCCTTGACAATCACTGGGGTTTGGTTCCATCTTATGATAGTTAAGTATGGAGGACTATCCAATTATTAACTTACTTGATTGCGTAAGTAATGATGGTGTCATCCGTCATGTGGCTGCTGTGGGGGATTGACACAGCAGGAGATCGGTACCAGAAGCAGTGCCCAGAGAATGGGGGACACTGCCTCATACAGTGATTACTGATTACGTAGTAGTACATTTTTAACAATCGAATGATTACACGATTTTAAAAAACTGTACTGTTTCGCATCATCAGTTTCTGAGAGGTTGCAATAGAACTGACCCATGAAGGACACAGTGACCACCGATTTTAAAAATGGAATAACTGTATAATCTCCTGATCAGGGAATCTCATCTAATGAACTCTGTCGGCCTGATAACATGACACACCACCAACAATAAATAACTCTAAATAACCATCTTAGAAAGCGGGGTACAGGACTTAATAGAGAACAGTCAATTGAGGAATCCAAAATGACTGAAAGAAACATAAGACACTGCTCAAAATCCTTAATCATCAGCCTAATGCAAATCTACACAACTCTGAGAAACCATGGGGTCAAGCTCCTCTAATGGTAAGAGGATGAAGAGGAGTTTATTTTATTTTCAATAAAGGGAAAAGGATTATGGTAGAGGCGATTAACTGTATTGTTTCCATTCTAGAAATTAGCAAATTGAAGCATAGAAAACAGGTTTAAAATACTCATCATTGTACTTGAATGGCACAATGATGCTTTCGTTTTCATGCTTATGTCACTATAGGCATGTTGTAGCTTGAGAGACGGGTAAATATGTAGAACTCAAAAGAAAGAGCCCTGCTTTGTTTTTGTGAGAAACTCAGTGAGGCTGTAAGGTTAGTTCATTGGTGGGTATACTCCTTTAAGCCTGTGGGAGGGGCACTAGAATGTGACAGAATGTTGGTTCATAAATGTAGCCTGGCAACCCTGCTTGCATTCTGTATCCTGGTAGCATGGGCCAAGGACGAGAGAGCAGCTTCGAGAAAGAGTTATCTTGGGACATTACAGTCTCCCAAGATAACTATCTCCTAAAACTTTTCATGACAGCATTTGATTCGCCTAACCAAGTCATAGCCATACCTCTGGAAGTTTGCCTACAGCTTTTACTGGTTACCAAATGCAAGATTACCTCATCAGAGGACATAGGCTGTGGAGAAACAGTTCAGAGACTTCTGTTTATGAATACTCTCTCTCCTCAGAAGTAAAACTATGGAACAAAAGATAATAAGACTCACGATTATTCATCAAAAAGGTGAGTTTGACATTGTTGAATTCCTTCAGGAAGGTGATAATCCGTTTGTTAGAGTAGACTTAGCGATTGTTAGATTTCAGTCCATCTCTTTTGAGGCAGCCGTCCAACATTAAATATGTGATATCTTCTAAAAACCCTGCATACACAATGAGAGTTCAGCATTTAAACATGTTACTACTCTGCTCTGCGATTAAATAAGGGATGAAACTTGGAATTTCCCACAATCATGTGGGAGTCAACTGAGACTCAATTGTGTGGAGCCTGGCAGACCATTTCATCCTCTGATTATGTTGTTATTTGTTTATTAAAATTGGACATTAGATAATCCATGATCAGTGGATTGTGGTGACGCGATGTGGGAGGCAATTATTATAGACCATCTTAATATCAATTATGTAGTTAAAATATTTAAATTAATCACGACAGCATCGTTCATGAGCCTGGTTTGGAGCCACCTTAGGGAAGTGGATGATGTTACATGAACTCATTATTTGATTATTTAGTTATATAAAACAATGATTTTATCGTCCATGACACCTGGAATCTGGTGCCACAGATCACCTAATTACATAATTAATTACTTTAAACTGACAATCTGTGTTAATCCCCAGGATAATGTAAATATTTGTATAGTTATGTAAACAACAATCCTCCATTCCATGAAGAGACCTGTAAAGCTCCCTCTTGTGGAGATAATGTGCAATATCTACACATTTTATGATTCATTGACTCAATTGGTGATGATGACATCCTTCATGAATGGAGTCTGGCCATGCTTCCCTGCCAGTAAAATGCTACATCCCCTATTTATTGTGACAGTTAGCTATTACTAACTTATTTAATTCTTTAAATTATGCAAACGACAGACAGTGCCATCACCGATTACGGTTAGGGTGCAAATACCTGTCAGGGACAAGGTTAGGAAAGTTGTAGACATGGGCAGAGCGTTTTCTGAATGATCTATGCATCTCCCAGAGTACGAGGGATGCTGGGTGATTGAGTCCAGAATGATGCACGGTGCCCTCCGAGAAGTACAAGGACTTCATCAAGGCCGGCACGGTGGTCTGGGTGTTGACTACCTGCTCTTCCTCCACATCTTCACACCGGTTGTGATCTGCCATGAGAAGAAGGAGTGGCACTAGGAGGTCGGCACCATCACCGAGACCTGGCAAAAGGATGACGACTCAGAACACGGAGGAACATCTCTCTCTCAGCTATGCTGGTGATGCCCCTGCTTTATCCATCTTTTCAGCTGTTATCAACATTGTGGCTACTACTGCTATGCCAGAATTGGGCCCATTATTTCACGTCCTGCCACAACACAACAGAGATTCAGGCACTTGTGATGAGTTCAAACCAACAGAATTCAACACGCAAGACAGTATGATTATCTGACGATTAACTGATGGCATTTTAAAATTGTGTCATGACAGCATACAGTTTCATACCTGGCAAGTCTGCCCAGGAATTGATGTTACAAAAAAAGGTCAACGGCTTACATATTTAAAGATGTAATTATTAAATTCTTTCGTTATATAATCTGTGATCCCTGAAGTTTGGTGCCACCTTGTGTGACTCAAGTGTGACAGACGATCTAAATATCTGATTATTTCATTCTTCAAATCTGTCTTTTTCTACTCCAGGAAGAGTGTAGTCTTGATCCACCATGTTGGTGTTAAATTGTATCTTGTGAATTCTTTCTTTCTTTCTTTCTTCCTTTCCTTGTTTAAATCAATGTTGATATCATTTTGTTATCTCTCTAAGGGTGAATTATGAGAAACTTTCTCTTTATTCATTCATTTTTTGTTCAAATCTAAGATTAAGAACTCAATGTCTACTCAGTATTGAGCAATCATTTAGGCTTCACGCATAAAACACCATCCACTTGTTTAATGTTTATTCATTTAATTATGAAAATCTGTCATTATGTATTCAGTGATCACTGGAGTTTTGAGCCTCCTTAGGGGAGACCATTGTACCTGACCATCACATAATCTAATACTACACTTGCTTCTTTAACTGTTAAACTAGGAAATTAGGTAATAATTCATCATTTAATTGACATATTTACAATACAGGTAATGTTATGGACCATAAGTCCCTTTTGGAGTCAGATTGTGGGAGTTGATGATGTAATATCATCTCATTACTTCATCATTTAGCTGTGTAAATAGATCTTTACATCAGCGATAGGTTTAGGACTTTGGTGCCATCTCGTCAGTGTTACTATAAAAGGCCCACTAATTAATTATCAATTTAATTTTTTAAAAACATCATTATTCCAGGAAGAGATCATTCTGACTACTCCATGTGGGATTTAAGTATGCACCACCATGTCATTTTTCAATCATTTTTCATTATATATTAATTATTTAAATCGATGAAGATGTTGTTCTTCTTGACGGGAGTCGGGCCATTCCTCCATGGGAGTTAATCACGTGGCATTATTTAATCATCTAAATACTACTTCCTTGACAATCACTGGAGTATGGTTCCATCTTTTGAAAGTTAAGTATGGAGGACTATCCAATTATTAACTTACTTGATTGTGTAAGTAATGATGGTCATGTGGGATTGACAGAGCAGGAGATCGGTACCAGAAGCAGTGCCCAGAGAATGGGGGACACTGCCTCGTAGAGTGATTACTGATTACGTAGTAGTACATTTTTAACAATCAAATGATTACACGATTTTAAAAAACTGTACTGTTTCGCATCATCAGTTTCTGAGAGGTTGCAATAGAACTGACCCATGAAGGACACAGTGACCACCGATTTTAAAAATGGAATAACTGTATAATCTCCTGATCAGGGAATCTCATGTAATGAACTCTGTCGGCCTGATAACATGACACACCACCAACAATAAATAACTCTAAATAACCATCTTAGAAAGAGGGGTACAGGACTTAATAGAGAACAGTCAATTGAGGAATCCAAAATGACTGAAAGAAACATAAGACACTGCTCAAAATCCTTAATCATCAGCCTAATGCAAATCTAAACAACTCTGAGAAACCATGGGATCAAGCTCCTCTAAAGGTAAGAGGATGAAGAGGAGTTTATTTTATTTTCACTAAAGAGAAAAGGATTATGGTAGAGGCGATTAATTGTATTGTTTCCGTTCTAGAAATTAGAAAATTGAAGCATAGAAAACAGGTTTAAAATACTCATCATTGTACTTGAATGGCACAATGATTCTTTCGTTTTCATGCTTATGTCACTATAGGCATGTTGTAGCTTGAGAGACGGGTAAATATGTAGAACTCCAAAGAAAGAGACCTGCTTTGTTTTTGTGAGAAACTCAGTGAGGCTGTAGGGTTAGTTAATCGGTGGGTATACGCCTTTTAGCATGTGGGAGGGGCACTTGAATGTGACAGAATGTTGCTTCATAAAGGTTGCTTACCAACCCTGCATGCATTCTGTATCCTGGCATCATGGGCCAAGGACGAGAGAGCAGCTTCAAGAAAGTGTTATCATGGGACATTACAGTCTGCCAAGATAACTATCTCCTAAAACTTTTAATGACAGCATTTGATTCGCCTAACCATGTCATAGCCACACCTCTGGAAGTGTGCCGACAGCTTTTACTGGTTACCAAATTCACGATTACATAATCATCAGAAGAACATAGTCTGTGGAGTAACAGTTCAAAGTCTACTCTGTTTATGAATAATCTCTCTCCTAAGAAGTAAAACTATGGAACAAAAGATAATAAGACTCACGGTTATTCATCAAAAAGGTGAGTTTGACATTGTTGACTTCCTTCCGGAAGGTGATAATCCATTTGTTAACGTAGACTTAGCGATTATTAGATTTCAGTCCATCTCTTTTGAGGCAGCCGTCCAACATTAAATATGTGATATCTTCTAAAAACCCTGCATACACCATGACAGTTCAGCATTTAAAAATGTTACTACTGTGCTCTACGATTAAATAAGGGATGAACCTGGGAGTTTCCCACAATCATGTGGGAGTCAACTGAGAGACAACTGTGTGGAGAATGGCAGACCATTTCATCCTCTGATTATGTTGTTATTTGATTATTAAAATAGGACATTAGATAATCCATGATCAGTGGATTGTGGTTACGCGATGTGGGAGGCAATTATTAGAGACCATCTTAATATCAATTATGTAGTTAAAATATTTAAATTAATCACGACAGCATCGTTCATGAGCCTGGTTTGGAGCCACCTTAGGGAAGTGGATGATGTTACATGAACTCATTATTTGATCATTTAATTATATAAAACAATGATTATATCGTCCATGACACCTGGATTCTGGTGCCACAGATCATCTATTACATAATTAATGTATTTAAATAGAATATTTGTGTTAATCCCCGAGATAATGTAAATATGTGTGTAATTATGTAAACCAAAAATTCTCCATTCCATGAAGAGACCTGTAAAGCTCCCTCTTGTGGCGTTAATGTGCAATATCATCGCAGTTTATGATTCATGGTTTCAATGGATGATGATGACATTCTTCATGACTGGAGTCTGGCCATGCTTTCCTGCCAGTTAAATGCTACATCACCTCTTTATTGGGACAGTGAGCTATCACTGACATACTTAATTCTTTAAATTACTTAAACGACTTACAATGCCAACACCGATTATTATTAGGTTGCAAATATCTGTCACTGACAAATTCGGAAACTTGTAGACATGGGCAGAGCATTTATTGAATGTCTATGTGTCTTCCAGACCACTAGGAATGCTGGAGAATAGAGTCCAGAAGATTGCATGGTGCCCTCCGAGAAGTAAAAGAACTTTACCAAGGTCTGCATGGTGGTCTCGGTGTTGACTACTTGCTCTTCCTCCACATCTTCATGTCGGTTGTGGTCTACGTCTAGAAGATGTAGTGGCACTAGGAGGTTGGCACCATCACCGAGACCTGGCAAAAGGATGACGACTCAGAACACGGAAGAACATCTCTCCCTCAGCTATGCTGTTGATGCCCCTGCTGCAGCCACTTTTTCAGCTGATATCAACATTTTGGCTACTACTGGTATGCCAGGAATGGGCCAATTACCTCAGGTCCTGCCGCAACTCAACAGAGATTCAGGCACTGGTGAGGATGTCAGGCCAGCAGAATTCACCAGGCAAGAAAGTATGATTAATTGACGATTAACTGATGGAATATTAAAAATCCGTGATGACAGCATCCGTTTTCATATCTGGCAAGTCTGCCCAGGAATTGATGATACGAAAAAGTTCAACGACTTAAATATGTAAAGATGTAATTATTAAATTGTTTCATTATATAATCTGTGAAGTCTGAAGTGTGGTGCCACCTTGTGTGACTCAAGTGTGACAGACGATCTAACAATCTGATGCTTTCATTATTTAAGTCTGCCTTTTTCTACTCCAGTAAGAGTGGAGTCTGGATCCACCTTGTTGGTGTTAAAATGTCTCTTGTGATTTCATTATTTATTTATTTAAATCAATGTTGATCTCATTTTGTTATCTCTCTAGGGGTGAATAATGAGAAATTATCTCTTCATTCATTCATTCATTCATTTTATTGTTCAAATCTATGATTAAGTCCTCAATGACTCTTCAGTATTGAGCAATCTTTAGGTTTCGCGCATAAAACACCATCCACTAGTTTAATGTTTAGTCATTGAATTATGAAAATCTGTCATTATGTATTCAGTGATCACTGAAGTTTTTAGACTCCTTATGGGAGTCCATCGTGCCAGAACATCACATCATCTAATAGTATACTTACTTATTTACCTGTTAAACTAGGAAATTAAATAATTCATCATTTAATTAACGTATTTGAAATACAAGTAATGTTGTGGACCCTAAGTCCCTTTTGGAGTCAGATTTTGTGAGTAGACGATGTAACATCATCTCTTTACTTCAACATTTAGCTCTGGAAATAGGTCATTACATCAGCGATAGTTTTAGGACGTTGGTGCCTTCTCCTCAGTGTTAATATAAAACGCCGGCTAATTAATTATCAATTTAATTTTATAAATAAAACATTATTCCAGGAAGAGATCAGTCTGACTACTCCATGTGGGATTTAAGTATGCACCACCATGACATTATTCAATCATTTTTCATTTTATATTAATTATTTGAACCGATGAAGATGTTGTTCTTCTTGACTGGAGTAGGGCCATTCCTCCATGGCAGTTAATCATGTGGCAGTGTTTATTCATCTAAGTACTCCTTCCTTGACAATCACAGGAGTTTGGTTCCATCTTATGAAAGTTAAGTATGGCGGACTATCCAATTTTGAACTTATTTGATTGTGTAAGTAATGATGGTGTTATCCTTCATTTGGCTGCTGTGAGATTGACACAGCAGGAGATCGGTACCAGAAGCAGTGCCCAGAGAATGGGGGACATGGCCTTACACAGTGATTGCTGATTACGTAGTAGTACATTTTAACAATCGAATGATCACATGATTTTAAAAAAACTGTACTGTTTCACATCATCAGTTTCTGAGAGGTTGCAACAGAACTGACCCTTGAAGGACACAGTGACCACCGATTTTAAAAATGGAATAACTGTATAATCTCCTGATCAGGTAATCTCATCTAATGAACTCTGTCGGGCTGATTACATGACACACCACCAACAATAAATCACTCTAAATAACCATATTAGAAAGCAGGATACAGGACTGAATACAGAACAGCCAATTGAGGAATCCAAAATGACTGAAAGAAACATAAGACACTGCTCAAAATCCTTAATCATCAGCCTAATGCAAATCTAAACAACTCTGAGAAACCGTGGGATCAAGCTCATCTAAAGGTAAGAGGATGAAGAGGAGTTTATTTTATTTTCACTAAAGAGAAAAGGATTATGGTAGAGGCGATTAATTGTATTGTTTCCGTTCTAGAAATTAGAAATCAAGTGGCAGTATTTAATCATCTAAGTCCTCCTTCCTTACAATCACTGGCGTTTGTTTCCATCTTATGAAATTTAAGTATGGAGGACTATCCAATTATTAACTTATCTGATTGCGTAAGTAATGATGGTGTCATATGTTATTCCAGGAAGAGGTCAGTCTGACTACTC
Organism: Phodopus roborovskii; assembly: GCF_943737965.1. Taxonomy (NCBI): domain Eukaryota; kingdom Metazoa; phylum Chordata; class Mammalia; order Rodentia; family Cricetidae; genus Phodopus; species Phodopus roborovskii. The sequence goes on along the minus strand of NW_026125772.1, from coordinate 30,056 downwards.
CATGTGGGATGTAAGTATGCACCACCATGACATTATTCAATCAATTTCCATTAAATATTAATTATTTGAATCGATGAAGATGTTGTTCTTCTTGACTAGAGTAGGGCCATTCCTCCATGGGAGTTAATCAAGTGGCTGTATTTAATCATCTAAGTCCTCCTTCCTTGACAATCACTGGAGTTTGTTTCCATCTTATGAAATTTAAGTATGGAGGACTATCCAATTATTAACTTATCTGATTGCGTAAGTAATGATGGTGTCATATGTCATGTGGCTGTTGTGGGATTGACACAGGAGGAGATCGGTACCAGAAGCAGTGCCCAGGAATGGGGGATACTGATTACGTAGTAGTACATTTTTAACAATAGAATGATTACACGATTTTAAAAAAAACTGTAATGTTTCGCATCATCAGTTTCTGCGAGGTTGCAACAGAACTGACCCATGAAGGAAACAGTGGCCACCGATTTTAAAAATGGAATAACTGTATAATCTCATGATCAGGGAATCTCATCTAATGAACTCTGTCGGGCTGATAACATGACACACCTCAAACAATAAATATCTCTAAATAACCATCTTAGAAAGCAGGTTACAAGACTTAATAGAGAACAGTCAATTGAGGAATCCAAAATGACTGAAAGAAACATAAGACACTGCTAGGAATCCTTAATCATCAGCCTAATGCAAATCTACACAACTCTGAGAAACCGTGGGATCAAGCTCCTCTAATGGTAAGAGGATGAAGAGGAGTTTATTTTATTTTCAATAAAGAGAAAAGCATTATCGTAGAGGCGATTAACGGGGTTGTTTCCATTCTAGAAATTAGCAAATTGAAGCATAGAAAACAGGTTTAAAATACTCATCATTGTACTTGAATGGCACAATGATGCTTTCATTTTCATGCTTATGGCACTATAGCCATGTTGTAGCTTGAGAGACGGGTAAATATGTAGAACTCAAAAGAAAGGGCCCTGATTTGTTTTTGTGAGGAACTCAGTGAGGTTGTAGGGTTAGTTCATCGGTGGGTATACTCCTTTAAGTCTATGGGAGGGGCACTAGAATGTGACAGAATGTTGGGTCATAAATGTTGCCTGGCAACCCTCCCTGCATTCTGTATCCTGGTATCATGGGCCAAGTACAAGAGAGCAGCTTTGAGAAAGTGCTATCATGGGACATTACAGTCTGCCAAGATAACTATCTCCTAAAACTTTTCATGACAGCATTTTATTCCCCTAATCAAGTCATAGCCACACCTCTGGAAGTGTGCCTACAGCTTTTACTGGTTACCAAATTCAAGATTACCTAATCGTCAGAGGACATAGTCTGTGGAGAAACAGTTCAGAGTCTTCTGTTTATGAATACTCTCTCTACTCAGAAGTAAAGCTATGGAAAAAAGATAATAAGACTCACGATATTCATCAAAAAGGTGAGTTTGACATTGTTGACTTCCTTCAGGAAGGTGATAATCCGTTTGTTAGAGTAGACTTAGCGATTATTAGATTTCAGTCCATCTCTTTTGAGGCAGCCGTCCAACATTAATTATGTGATATCTTCTAAAATCCTTCATACACAATGACAGTTCAGCATTTAAACATGTTCCTATTGTTCTCTGCGATTAAATAAGGGATGAAGACGGATGTTTCCCACAATCATGTGGGAGTCAACTGAGAGACAATTGTGTGGAGAGTGGCAGACCATTTCATCCTCTGATTATGTTGCTATTTGATTATTAAAATAGGACATTAGATAATCCATGATCAGTGGATTGTGGTGACGCGATGTGGGAGGAAATTATTATTGACCATCTTAATATCAATTATGTAGTTAAAATATTTAAATTAATCACGACAGCATCGTTCAAGAGCCTGGTTTCGAGCCACCTTGTGGAAGTGTATGATATTACATGAACTCATTATTTGATTATTTAGTTATATAAAACAATGATTATATCGTCCATGACACCTGGAATCTGGTGCCACAAATCACCTAATTACATAATTAATGAATTTAAATTGACAATCTGTGTTAATCCCCAAGACATTGTAAATATGTGTGTAATTATTTAAACCAAAAATTGTCCATTCCATGAAGAGACCTGTAAAGCTCCCTCTTGTGGCGTTAATATACAATATCATCACAGTTTATGATTCATGGTTTCAATGTATGATGGTGTCATCTCTCATTTGGCTGCTGTGGGACTGTCACAGCAGGAGATCTGTACCAGAAGCAGTCCCCAGAGAATGCGGGACACTGTGTTACCCAGTGATTACTGATTAAGTAATTGGAGACTTTTAACTATCGAATGAATACATGATTAAAAAAAAAAACTGTATTGTTTCACATCATCATTATCTGCGAGGTTGCAACCCAACTGACCCATGAAGGACACAGTCACCACCAATTTGAAAAATGGAATAACTGAATAATCTCTTGATCAGGGAATCTCATCTAATGTACTCTGTCAGGCTGTGAACATGACACACCACCAACAATAAATAATTCTAAGTAACCATATTAAAAATCGGGGTACAGGACTTAATAGAGAACTATCAATTGAGGAATTCAAAATGACTGAAAGAAACATAAGACACTGCTCAAAATCCTTAGTCATCAGCCAAAGGCAAATCGAAACATCTTCAAGAAACCATGGGATCAACCTCCTCTAAAGGGCAGGGAATGAAGAGGGATCATTTTATTTTCAAAAGAGAGAAAAGGTTTATGGTAGAGGCGATTAACTGTATTGTTTCCATTCCAGAAATTAGAAAATTGAAGCATAGAAAACAGGTTTAAAATACTCATCAATTTACTTGAATGGCATAACGATGCTTTCCTTTTCATGCTTATTTCACTATAGGCATGTTGTAGTTTGAGAGACTGGTAAATACGATGCATAACTAAAAGGAAAGAGCCCTGCTTTGTTTTTGTGCGAAAATCAGTGAGGTTGTAAGCTGAGTTCATCGGTGGGTATGCTACTTTTAGCATGTGGGAGGGGCACTAGAATGTGACACAATCTTGGATCATGAATGTTGCCTGGTAATTCTGCTTGCTTTCTGTATCCTGGTATCATGGGCCAAGGACAAGAGAACAGCTTCGAGAAAGTGTTATCATGGGACATTACAGTCTCCCAAGTTAACTATCTCCTAAAACTTTTCATGACAGCATTTGATACGCCTAACCAAGTCATAGCCAAATCTCTGGAATTTTGCCTACAGCTTTTACTGGTTACCAAATTCAAGATTCCCTAATTTTCAGAAAACATAGTCTGTGGAGAAACAGTCCAAAGGTTTCTCTTTATGAATATTCTCTATCCTAAGAAGTAAAGCTATGGAACAAAAGATAATAAGACTCACAATTTTTCTTCAAAAGGTGAGTTTTCCATTGTTAACTTCCTTCAGGATGGCGATAATCCATTTGTTAGAGTAGACCTAGGGATTATTGGATTGGAAGCCATCTCATTGGAGGCTGCCGTCCAACATTAAATATGTGATGTCTTCTAAAGCCCTGCATGCGCAATGACATATCAGCATTTAAACCACTTACTACTCAACTCTGCGATTAAATAAGGGATGAATCTGGTTTTTTCACAGAAACATGTGGGAGTCAAGTGAGAGTCAACTGTGTCGAGTTGAAATTACAGACCATTTCATCCTCTGGTTATGTTGTTATTTGATTATTAAAATAGGACTTTAGATAATCGATGATCAGTGGATATTGGTTCCACGATGTGGGAGTCAATTATTATAGAACATCTAAGTCTTAATTAAGTAGTTAAAATATTAAAATTAATCACGACAGGATCGTTCACGAGTCTGGTTGGAGCCATGTTAGGGAAGTGGATGATGTTATATGTACTCATTATTTGATTATTAAATTATATAAAACAATGATTATGTCATCCATGAAACCTGGAATTTGGTGCCACAGATCATCTAATTACATGAATAAAGTATTTCAATTGTCAATTCTTGTTAATACCCAAGATGATGTAAATGTTTGTATAGTTATGTAAACCTAAATCTTCCATTCCATGAAGAGACCTGTAAAGCACCCTCTTGTGGCGGTAATGTGCAATATCATCACATTTCATGATTCACTGTTTCAATTGATGATGATGACATCCTTCACGACTGGCGTCTGTCCATGCTTCCCTGCCAGTTAAACGCTACATCACCTCTTTATTGCGACAGTTAGCTATTACTGACTTATTTAATTGATTGAATTATTTAAACGACAGACAATGCCAACCCATCACCGATTAAGAATAGGGTGCAAATATCTGTCAGGGAGAAGTTTAGGAAAGTTGTAGACATGGGCAGAGCATTTTCTGAATGATCAATGCATCTCACATTGTACTAGGGATTTTAGATGATAGAGTCCAGAAGCAAAGCTGCTGATGCCCATGCTGCAGCCATCTTTTCAGCTGGTATCAACATTTTGGCTACTACTGCTATGCCAGGAATGGGCCCATTATCTCACGTCCTGCCACACCACAAACAGAGATTCAGGCGCTGCCGATGATGTATCAGTAAGCATAAACAAATGGATTAAAGGATGAAAAGTAAAATACAACAAGCATTAAAAAAAGAAAATTCCAGATCATGCTGTAACACAAAAATCCATATATATATAATTAAGAAAAAGAATGCCATTTAGAGTATACACAAAATTAACTCCAAGTGTGAATACTCCCTTAGCCTAGAGACAAGGAGGAGGGCCTGCGCCAAACCCAAATGTCTTGACAGGTTTTGATGAATCCTCCTAAATAACTCAGCCTTCCAGAGAAATGTATGTGGGATGGGATGGGGAAGTCACTGGAGGAGGGAGGGAGATGGAAGTGAGAATGATATGCAAAATAAGATCTTTCTATTTATTTCTTAACAACAGAAGTTAAGTTATTTTGATGGCAAAAAAATGGTAATATCTCTGCATGTATCTGACCCCAAAATGTTAGATGTGAAGGGCAAAGCTTCTGGAAGGCACTGGACAAACTGAACCTCTCCTTCTTTGGTAACTTGCCTTCCCTGTGCACCAAAAGCATAATAGAGCTGACTTCAGAGTATTTATTCACCTTGCTTTCCACAGATGCAGCCCACAAGGAAAAGTATTCCTGGGCCACACCCTGGTTTGGGAAGCTCCTAGGACCACAATGGGCCTAACAGACCACTGAATTTGACAGCACATTCAAGCCCAGCATCCTCATAGAAGGCCTGCAAAACAGACATTCATGACTCCCTATACCACCCTCTGAATCCACTCACTCACCATGCTGCAGCTTCTGTTCTCCTCCATTTCTCAGAAGCACTCACAGAGCAGCAATCATTCCTCTGGTGCCTATTCTGATATAAAAGCAAGCCTGCAGCATGGCTCCAGGAAGTCTCCTTCCAGACCTGAGACTTGTGGGTTGGCTCAGTGTACCTGATTGGCTAGTGAGGCTGGATTGACAAGAGCTCATCCTAAAGGGTTACAGTGATCGTAAAGACACACCAGGCCCAGCACCTCCTTTGACCCTGGCTTTTACTCAAGAACTAGACATTTCAGAGATCTGCACAAATAGGAAATTATTTGGTTTTTGGGTTTTTTTTTTTTTTGACAGAATTTCCCTGTATGGCTCTTGCCATCCTATTCCTTGCTTAGTAAACTGTGCTGGTGAATTTCTTATTAATTATTAATATTAATCTTGTTGTTGTTTTTTTCTAATAGTTTTTTCATTGACTGTCTAATATGTATTGATACATTTATTTATTTATTCATTTATTTATTTTTATTTTTGCGACAGAGTTTCCCTTTGTGGCCCTACTGTCCTGGAACTTACTCTGTAGACCAGGCTGACCTCTAAATCAGAGAGATCCACTTGCGTCTACTTCCTCAGTGCTGGAACCAAAGGCAAAAGCCAACATTGCATAGTCAGACATTAATTTCAATGTCACTTTCCCATGTCATCAGTAGACGGCCCAGCTCTGTTCCTGCAGAGGAGAATTTCAAACTTTCTTCCTCTCTCCACACAATGTGAAGAGCTTGCAAAGATCATTATACAATTCAAACTGAAACTATTCTCTTCTTCAACCATAAATATATTTAAACAAAAAAACAAACTTGCTTTAAGAATAGAATGTGGAGCTATGCAGTGGTTAGCCATAGAGGACAGGCCATGGTGGAGTACACCTTTAATCCTAGCACTTGGGAGACTTAATCAGGTGCATGTCTGTAATTTCATTGCCACCCCAGGCTACACCACATTGATCCAGTCTAAAAGAGAAAGAGAGACAAGTGGTGGCTCATTCCTTTATCCCTGAAATTGGGAGGTAGATATGGATGGGAGGAGAAAGAAATATAAGGAGGAAGAAGAAAAAAGCTCATTGTTTTCTGAGGGAAGACTCCTAGTATCAGAATTTCCCGCCCCTTTGGTATGAGTACTTCAGTAGAAATAAGAGCTAGGGCTTGGCTGCTCTGCTTCTCTGATCTTTCATCATTAATCGCATATCTGAATCCATGTTTTGATTATTAAGAACAACTAGAAGTAGCTTTACAATTTCCAGTGCAGTGTGTAAAATCTAAACTGTAGTGTACAAGACTAGAATTTGTGGCAATAATATTGATAGTCTAATCTTTACCATTTTCTCAAGTTTATTGCTATATTTTGTATGTATGAGTTTGAGAAATAATGGTTTGTATAAGTATACAGGTTATTGATTGTAGATAATTAATGATGTGAAGTTGAGTGTAAGTATCTGAACTCTGGTCATCCCCAAAAGATGTGCAGAGTCTCTTGCCAAGATACACAACATGTTTTATCTGATGAACCAAAAATCTTCCACAGATTAACAATAAAACCAAAATAAATAAAGAATTATATAATGGTTTTCAGAACATGAAGTATCAGAATTTAAGATGCTATACATGGCAAGTTTGTAACATGAAATGAATACAATCCAATGACAATGAACAACAATTAATAAGAAAATGCAGATTGCAAAGGCACAGTAACAATTTTTTTTGGAAATACTCAGAATGCTCAATGGAATTATGAAAACACAGTACACAAACTAACATAATATGACTTTTATACTTACCACAAAGCAACCACAATAAAAATATGTATAATATGTGTAAGAGAATAAAAGAGATAGAGAGAATAACCCAAGAGCAAAGGTCAAAAAATATCAACTATTAATATAAAGTACAAAAGAAACTTAGCCAAGAAAAGTGTGATGTTGACCAATGTTATTCAAATATCTATGAATCCATGTGTACAGAGATTAAATAAACACAGACTTCAACACTACAATTAAATCAACTAAAAGTGACCCTTAGACACTTTTGACCCTGTAGCTATGGATATTTATTCCAAAGACAGGATGTCCATGTTCTAGAGCTCTCCATGCAAAAGGAGTTGACCTTCTGCTATGGCTCTGTAGAACTTTACACCCCTTTATTGTTTCAGGTAAACCTAGCCGCACTGATGCACACTCCACAGACAACATTGGAGAATAATTTAAAATCAACTTCCTGCCAAGTGGTTTATGGCCCAAGGTGAAGATCGTGACCTAACATCCTACCCAAAACCATACACACCTGAGATATCTCTGCAGAATAGAGAATCATTTTGTTCACCGGAATTTAACGTCAGTTAACACAGTATTGTAACTCTTGGTAGCAGAGAGTTAAAAACATTATAATCTTATATTGCTGAGAGACATCCACATCACCATTTTTTACTACTTTCTAAAATATTTATAAGGCAAACCTGAAAGTGGAATGGAATATTCAGAACTTCAAGAAATCAGACCTTCAGTTATCCAGCGTCAGCCCCCAATGCACACCAACAGCATTGCATGCATATGCACACTGGACAGTTATATAATAAGCAACACACCCACCCATGCCAGGGCTGCAGAGTCTCCCCCAAACCAAGAAACACATGGAGAGGAAGGCTCAGAGGACAAGGGTAACTGCCCAGGTCACCACATGGAACAAAAGAACCCCAGTCTGTCTCATGGTCCATACAAATTTTGCAGAAATGACATCTGAGCAGACCTGCTTTGAAAACCGTACACTCAGAATAGTGTAACCTGTGTTCTTCCTTACAACTCGACAGAGCATAAGGAAAAGAGAATCATGGAAAGAAGGCTTCTCAGAGTCCAGCATTGACTGGGACCACCCAGTTGGACCTAAAATTTTGCAGCCCACTACCAGAGAATCAGAAATCAATGACTCAGATTGCATAGTCCTTGTAGCTCTGCACTACCCACCCAGCAGATAGCGGCCTAATCCAGAAAGTTTGTGTTTTAGTAAACATTCTTCTACTGTCCTGGAAGTCAAGCTGCTCATTATTAAAATCACACTGTACCTTGTGTGCACATTTTGTTACACACTCATTGTTATTGGCCAGTAACCATTGACCTCATACCTGGGAAATACTGCAGCCAAATGTATGACACCTTCTAATATTCACTGTGTTTAATGTGAAACTCCTGTTTAAGAAAAGCAGGCTGTGAATTAGAGAACACAAGTAATCATGGCAGGGCTTGTGGGCAGAAAAGTATATGTGGATATGATGTAGCTATGATCTGAAAAAAAACATTTTGAAAAGATGAAAATAGCTTCATGGCCATGTGCTCCAGAGACTAGGGGTTTCAGTTAGAGCACACTAAGTATTCCTCAAACCTTTTCTCTCAGACTGTACATCCAAACGAACAAAAAAAAATAATAGTCCTGTTACATGGTCCACAAGAGTTCACCCAGACTGGTTTTGGCTAAATACTGTAATTATAGTAATTTGTATACATGATAAGGTCTCTCCTCTATCCAAAGTCTTGATAGCCCTCATCTGTGGATTCCAAGAAACTGCCCTGTGAGACAATAATGGATTTTCTAGCAATGATTATCTAATTCCACATTGCTCACCTCAACTACTGTTGAAGGAGGAAACCTCAGCTTCCATCCTGCCTCTCACTTTCTGCATTGTGACTCCACCAGTATCCAAGTGGGACATGAATTCAGTCATTGCACAAATCCCTCTTCATTTATAAGACCCCACAATAATCAGAGATCTTGGGAGTTCACTCATTTTCTGGTCTATTTTCCTTCTCCCTGACCAGGCAAGGGCCCAACTGGAACGAAGTGTAGGATTTTCTTCCCAGCACTGTACAGGTGAATCCAGGATTAGGAGTTCAAAACAATTCTCAATTACACAGCATAAGACAAGCCACAGTTAGAAGAAACTTTGCTCTACCCAGAAATCAATAATCAGCATCACTTGAGAAAAAGAATGAAATAAGTAAAATCTAAGAAACATAGGAGTGCAGCAAAATAGTGATGAAAATAGTAATATGTTTAAAGAAGACATTTAAAAAGGTACCAAAAGCTGGGTGGTGGTGGCAACTATGCTGGTGCTCAGGAGGCAGATGGAAGCTTATCTCTGTGGGTTCAAGACCAACCTGTTCCACAATATATAGTTGTGGGACAGGCAGCAGAGCCAAAAAGAAATGGGGGTCTCTAAAAAACAATAAATAAAAAACAGGAAAACAATACAAAAAAAATCAATGATAGAAAGAGTTGGTTTTTCGAGAAAATTAACAATGTAGAGAAACCTTTATCCAAACTAAACAAAAAGCATAGAGAGAACATGAAAATTAACAAAATCAGAAACAAAAAGTAGTACATAAGAATAGACACTGAGGAAATGCAGACAATTTTAAGGACATATTTTGAAAACCTATACTCCACAAGGTTTGAAAATTCAAAGGATATGGACAAATTTCTGGATAACTATTACTTACCAGAATTAAATCAAGAATAGACAAGCAACTTAAATTGACCTATAACAACTAACAAAGTAGGAATAATAATGAAAAGCCTTCCAACATAAAAATCCCAGAGCCAGATGTCTTCTTCAGTGAAGAATTCTACCAAAAATTCATGGAAGAGCTATATTAATACTCCTGAAATTGTTCCACACAATAGAAAAGAAGGTTCATTACCAAACTCTTTTTATGAGGCTACAAAATCACCTTGATGCCCATCCACACAAAGCCATAAATAAGAGAGAAAATTACAGACCAATACCCCTCATGCACATTGATGCAAAAATACTCAAGAAAATATGGGAAAACTGAATCCAAGAATATGTCAGAGAAATCGTCTACTATGATCAAGTAGGCTTCATCTCTGGCTTGCAGGGATTGTTTCACATATGAAAATATATCAAATATACCACTATATAAACAAACTGGAAATGAAACGTCACATAATCATCTCCCTAGATGTAGAAAAAACCTTTGACAAAATTCAACATACTTTAATGTTAAACGTCTTGGGGAGATTAGGGATAACAGGAATTTATGTAAACATAATAAAAGCAATATATAGTAAACCCATGGGAAATATCAAGCTGAATGTAGAGAAGCTTAAGATGATTCCTCTAAAATCAGGAAAAAGACTAGGCTGCCCTATCTCTACATATCTCTTCATTATTGTAATTGAAGGGCTAGCTAAAGAAATAAGACAAGAAAAGGAGTTCAACGGGATGCAAATTGGTAAGGAAGAACTCAAACTTTCTCTATTTTCAGATGATATGATAGTTTACATAAGCAACCAAAAATTTCTACCAATATTCTCCTACAGCTGAAAAATATATTCAGTAAAGTATGAGGATACAAGATTAAATTAAAAAAAAATCTGTAGCCATTACATATTCAGTCAACAAAGGGGTTGTTCAAGAAATCAGAGAAACATCACCCTTCACAATAGCCACAAACAACATAAAGTATCTTGGGGTATCACTTTCCAAAGAAGTGAAAGACCTATATAATAAGAATTTTTGTCTTTAAAGAAAATACCATAAAATGTAAAGATGTCTCAATCTCATGGATAGGTAGAAAAAACCTAGAAAAATGGCAATCTTACCAACAGCAATCTACATATTCAATGCAATCTCCATTAAAATCCCAGCACAATCTTTCACTGACCTTGAAAGTATAATATCTACTTTATATTGAAAACCAAAAGAACCAGAATAGCCAAAACGACCTGTATAATAAAGGAACTTCATGAGGGAACATTATTCCTGACTTTAAGATCTTCTACAGAGCTATAGTCCTGAAAACAGCCTGGTATTAGCACAAAAATAGACAAGTACCTCAATGAAATCGAATAGAAAATCCTGATATTAACTCAAACACATACTAACAAAGCAGCTAAAAGTATACAATGGGATGAGGAAAGCATCTTCAAAAAATGCTGAGTAAGGTTTTCCGCCCGCTGCTGGTCTTGTCCCGCAGCTGTGCCAGCACCAATTAATATACAGAGACTCTATATTTGATATAAATCTCCATAGAGGAAATAAAAAAATGATTTAAGACACTTAAGAAAGTATTCAACATCCTTAGCTGTCAAGGAAATGCCAACTAAAACAACTTTGAGATACCATCTTACTCCTGTCAGAATTGCTAAAATTAGAAACAACAATGCCAACTTATGCTTGAGAGGATGTGCAGAAATGGGTACACACCTCCACTTCAGGTGGAACTGCAAACTTGTACAGCCATTTTGGAGACTAGCATGGCAGTTTCTCAGGATAATGGGAATCAGTCTACCACGAGACCTAGTAATCTCCCCGCTTAAGTACATACCCAAATGATCCCAATCCATGCAACTAAGACTTGTGATCACCTATGTTCATAGCAATATTATTTATAATAGCAAGAACCTGGAATCAACTTAGATGCCCCTCAACTGAAGTATAAATAAAGAAGATTTGCCACATTTACACAATGGAATACTACTCTGTGGGGGTGGGTAGAAACAATGGAATCTTGAAACTCACAGACAAGTTGATGGAACTTGAAGAAACCATCCTGAATGAGGTATCCCAATCACAGAAAGAGAAACATGGTATGTATTAACTCATATGTGGATTTTAGACATATTGCAAAGGTTCACCAGCCTACAAATCAAACTGCCAGAGAAAGTAGGATAGAAGGACGAGTCTAACAGTTTTACATAAGGACACTCGCAGAAGCAGGAAGGGACAAGGTCCTCAGAGCATATAGGTGGGTATTTGCAGGTAGTGAGTGAAGAGGGACCTAGCACAAGGAAAATGGGAGGAGAGGAAAGATTGTGGGTCTAGGAACATTTGGTCAGGGGAGGAATAGACTTGAGAAGAGAAGAGAAGAGAGGAGAGGAGAGGAGAACAGAGGAGAGAAAAGAGAGAAAGAGACTATAAAAGAGGGAGCCATTATAGGTTAGAAGAGGAAACAGAACCTAGAGAAATGTACAGAGCCCTACAAGAATGACCCCAACTAACAATTTGAGCAACAGTGTAAAGGCACCATAAATTCCCTTTGCTGGCAATGAGATCAATGACTAACCTATGCACCATCATGGAGACCACATCTAGTAGCTGATGGAAACAGAAGCAACCTTGAACAACTAAACACTGAGCAAAATTGAATCCATATGCCGAGAGGGAGGACAAAACCACATTGCAGAAACCCAAAGACACAGCTGATTTGAACAAGGAGGAGCTAATGGGGCTCCAGACTTATAGCTGGGAATCAAACATGGGACTGACACAGACCCCTGAACATGGGTCTCAGCTAAAAGGCCTGTGCAGTCTAAGGGTCTTCAGAGAGAGGGACCAGGAAGTATCTCTGTTGCAAAAAGGACATTGGGGGAAAATCCCCATGGAGGGATACTCCATTAACCTTGAGACAGGAGAGACATTTTAGTGTCTACTTAAAATGACTTGAAGGATTTAGATGACCCCTCTGGAAGGCATCCACCTACATGTATAGTGTTGGTTGGATGGGAGGAGAGAGTGGCTGGGGGCCTGGGAAGTTGGGACGGGAAGGAGGGTGGGAGTAAGTTGGAGGGAACTGGTTTGATAAGTATAATAAAGAAATTTTACAAATTAAAAACATTAAAAATATACCAATGTAATTTTCAAAAATAAAGTTAACATACTTTAATAATTGAAAATTTTTACCTCTATTGACTTTGAAATATCACACCTCCACAGAGAGAACATCACTTCCAGCACAAGTTCTAATATATCTTAATAATTAAAACTCACAGTAATCTAACAGGGAGGGGAAGGTGAAAACTGAAGGATCACAGATTCAGAGCATCTGGCTACTAGAGTTGTTATCTCTAACTATTCTCAGACAAGCGATGTGTTCCTGTCCTCACACTGCCTACTCAGATTGACTGCTATCGCTTCGATCCCTCAGACTAACTTCTCAAACAAAATCATCTCTCGGCATGCTCTTCTTGCTCCTCTACCTTATCTTCCTCTCTCTGTCCAGCCATGTCACTCCTATCTCCAAATCCCTGCTGCTGGGATTAAAGGCCTGATTCCCATGTCCTGGGACCACCTTAGTGTGAGCTGTTTTTCTTTTAGACAGACTTAGTATGTGTCTAACTAGTGACATAGTGTGTGTGTCTAACTACTGATTTAATGTGTGTGGATAACAAGTGACCTAGTGTTGGTAGCTAACTAGAGACTTAGGTGTGTAGTTGACTAAATACATAGAAATACATAGGTGCATGGCTAACTACTATCTCAGTGTGTGTGTGGCTGACTATTTTCTTGATGTTTGTGACTAGCTAGTAAATTAGATGTGTGGCTGACTAGTGACTTAGTATGGGTTGGTAAGTATTGATATATTGTGTGTAACTAACTAGAGACATAGTGACTGTGGCTAACTAGTGACTTAGCCAATGTGGTTAATTACTGCTTATGCATGTAGCTAAATAGTAACTTAGGTGTGTGATTAACTACTGTCTTAGTGTGTGTGGCTAAGTACTGCTTTATTTGTGTGATGGACTTGTGGCTTAGTTTTGTGGCTAACTAGTGACATAGGTATGGGGCTGACTATTGATTTAGGTGTTTTTCTAACTAGTGACTTCATGTGTGCAGCTAAATAGTAAGTTAAGTATGTGGCTAACAAGAGGCATGGTGTGTGTGGGTACTTGTGAGCTAGTATGTGTGGCTAACTAGTGGGTTAGTTTGTGGCTAACTTGTGGCTTACACTTAACTACATGTGTAGCTAGTGACTCCGCTTAGCAATCTGATTGTTAGGAACTAGCAGCCATTTGACCCCCAACACCCTGATGATGGGCGGGACCCTCATGGCCATGTCATCAGTACATCAGCTTTACCTGACGGCTCAAGGTTTACCTGGCTGCCAGAGGACTCAGTTACACATGTGCAAGCCTCCCCTTTTAAAGCAAGTGCCCCACACCCCCCCTCTTCTGCTTTCAGTTGGCCACCAGCTACCCCCTCTTTCTCTCCCTTTTCTCAACAAACTCGCGGTGGGCGCTGAGTCTCCTGTTTGTGTTTCATAGGCATTAGCTGCACAGCAAAAGAACAACATTGGTGCTGAAACCCAGGCAGGCTCTTCTTGAGGGTCACTGGCAGCTGTTTGCTGGTCGGCGGCCAGCCAGAGACACTCGGGATCCTGTTTCCAATACCAGTAGTCTGCCTCCATTCCCCCCACCCCACACAGGCTTCAATTAGGTAAGGTACCCTTTTAAATTTTAACCCATTTCCTTAAGATCTGATACATTCCTCAAGGGTGGAAGACATACTGCCTGGGGCGGGATATCTGCTCTTCTCTGGGACTGCTGAGTCCTTCCAGCCTCTGTTGGCCCTGGCAAAGTTTTGGGCTGATGACCTCCGAATAACACTCTGCCCTTCTCGCTTATCATGTGGCCACACTCTTGGGCTGGAGTTCCAAGACTGCATGGTCACTTTCTTCTCTACACTTGGGGAATAAACTGACTAAGGAAATACCCTGCCACTCCACTGGGATGCCTGATAGAAAATTTAAAACCCTTTCACTTAATGCCACTTGTTAAGGCACCCAGACTTATTTACCTTTGTATTGAAGAGTGGCCTAGATATCCCCTAGGAAATTCAAATTGGCCGAATAATGGCTCTCTAGATCCAGATACTTTACAGGATCTTTCAAATTACTGCCAGCGAACAGGTAGATGGAAGGAGTTTTTTTCTATCTCTCTGCTAAATCATCTCTTACCCTCAACTTGGTTCTGTTCTCTTCCCGCCACACTAATACTCTCCTGCGCGCCGCAGCTGCAGCTTCTCTCAGGGCAGTAGGCTGGGCTGAGGCAGCATCTACTCAAGACAAAATTGAATCCCAAAATGTTATGATTTCTGCCAGCTGTTTGGGATATATTTATGGAAGCTGCCATTTTGACAACATGGCCTAGCCTCACCCCCCCCATGGTTCTTCCCTCTGCTACACCAGTCACCTAGGCACAGGGAGTCTAGCCAGCTTCTGCTGCAAACAGAACCTGTAATTCATTTACCTTTTGCTTTTATTCTTTTATTTGCTTTATTCTTTATTCTTTGTCTCTAATTTCTTTTTTCACTATGTCATACATAGCTTCACATTCTAGTCCTTCTCAATTTTACACAGTCCTGTTTAATATATCTGTACATTTAACTTAAATTTAACTTTGTGTAAATGTAAGCTAACTTCATACAACTTAAATTCAATTGTACTAACTCTCAACTAACTTTCTAAATTGCTATGTGCCTTTGAATGGTGGTAAACATTTAAGGGGAATCAAATGCTTTCATTGAAAGATTTAGGAGATAGTTATCTTGGGAGACTGTAATGTCCCATGATAACACTTTCTCGCAGCTGCTCTCTGGTACTTGGCCCATGATAACAGAATACAGAATGCAAGCAGGGTTGCCAGGCAACATTTATGAACCAATATTCTGTCACATTCTAGTGCCCCTCCCACATGCAAAAAGGAGCATAGCTAAAGATGAACTAACCTTACAGCCTCACTGAGTTTCTCACAAAAACAAAGCTGGGCTCTTTCTTTTGGGTTCTATATATTTACCCGTCTCTCAAGCTACAACAGGTATATTGTGCCATAAGCGTGAAAACGAAAGCATCATAATGCCATTCAAGTAAAATGATGAGTATTTTAACCCGTTTTTCTATGCTTCCATTTTCTAATTCCTAGAATGGATACAATACAATTAATCGACTCTACCATAAACCTTTCCTCTTTTTTGAAAATAAAATAATCCCTCTTCATTCTCTGCCTTTTAGAGGAGCTTGATCCCATGGTTTCTCGGCATTGTTTAGATTTGCATTGGTCCAGAACAGCCAGGTCCAGGTCCAGGTCCAGGTCCAGGTCCAGGCGGTCCAGGCCGGCCAGGGCCAGGGCCAGGGGCCAGGGCCAGGGCCAGGGCCAGGGCCAGGGCCAGGGCCAGGGCCAGGGCCAGGGCCAGGGCCAGGGCCAGATCAGCAAGGGCTAATTTCAGAACAGCCAGTGCCAGAAATCCAAGGTCAAAGGCCAGAAAGGCCAGAGCCAGAACGGCAAGGGCCAGGGCAAGAAAGTCCTGTACAAGAACCCAAGTCTTGAATGACCAGGGTCAGGGCAAGAAAAGCCAGAACCAGAAAGGCCAGTGCTAGAGTGTCCTGGGCATGGGCCAGAATGGCCATGGCTTGTATGACCAGGGCCAGGCCCAGAACGGCCAGAGCTTGAACGACCTGGGTAAGGGTCAGAACGGCCAGGGTCAGGAAAAAGGCCAGGGCCAGTGCAAGGGAAAAGGACAGAACGGCCAGGGCCAGGGCAAGAGCCAGGGCCAGGGCCAGGTCCAGGACCTGGGCCAGGTCAGCCAGGGCAAAGTCTAGATCATCCAGCACTAAGTCCAGAATGGCCAGGAACAGAAATCCAATGGCAAAGGCCTGAAAGGCCAGGGCCAAAACAGCAAGAGCCAGGGCCAAAAAGTCCTGTACTAGTAAACAGGACCTGATTGACCAGGGTCAGGCCAAGAAATGCCAGAGCCAGAAAGGCCAGTGCTAGAGTGTCCAGGGCAAGGGCCAGAATGGCCATGGCTTGTATGACCAGGGCCAGGCCCAGAACGGCCAGGGCTTGAACGACCTGGGTAAGGGTCAGAACGGCCAGGGTCAGGAAAATGGCCAGGGCCAGTGCGAGGGAAAAGGACAGAAGAGCCAGGGCCATGGCAAGGGCCAGGGCCTGGGCCAGGTCAGACAGGGCGAAGTCCAGATCAGCCAGGGCTAGGTCCACAACAGCCAGGGCCAGAAATCCAAGGGCAAAGGCCAGAAAGGCCAGGTCCAAAACGGCAAGAGCCAGGGCCAGAAAGTCCTGTACCAGAACACATGACCTGGACAACGAGGGTCAGGGCAAGAAAAGCCAGAGCCAGAAAGGCCAGTGCTAGAAAGTCCAGGGCAAGGGCCAGAATGGCCATGGATTGTATGATCAGGGCCAGACCCAAAACGGCCAGGGCCAGAAATCCAAGCGCAAAGGCCACAAAGGCCAGGGCCAGAACGGCAAAGGCCAGGGCCAGAAAGTCCTGTTTCAGAACCCAGGACCTGAACGACCAGGGCCAGGACAAGAAAAGTCAGAGCAAGAAAGGCCAGTTTTAGAATGGCCAGGGCAAGGGCCAGAATGACCATGGCTTGTATGACCAGTGGCAGGGCCAGAACGGCCAGGGCCAGTACGGCAAGATACAGAATGACCTGGGTAAGAGTCAGAAAGGCCAGGCTCAGGAACATGGCCAGGGCCAGTGCAAGGTCCAAGGTTAGATCAGCCAGGGCAAGGGCCAGGGCCAGGCCCAGTGCCAGCGACATGTCCAGGGCCAGAGCCAGGCCATTGCCAGGGCCAGGGCCAGATCAGCCAGGGCTAAGTTCAGAACAGCCAGGGCCAGAAATCCAAGGGCAAAGGCCAGAAAGGCCCGAGCCAGAACAGCAAGGGCCAGGGCCAGAAAATCCTGTGCAAAAACACAGGTCCTGAATGACCAGGGTCAGGGCCAGAAAACCAGAGCCAGAAAGGCCAGTGCTAGAGTGTCCTGGGCAAGGGCCAGAATGGCCTTGGCTTGTATGACCAGGGCCAGGCCCAGAACGGCCAGGGCTTGAATGACCTGGGTAAGGGTCAGAACGGCCAGGGTCATGAAAATGGCCAGGGCCAGTGCGTGGGAAAAGGACAGAATAGCCAGGGCCAGGGCAAGAGCCAGGGCCAGGGCCAGGTCAGCCAGGGCGAAGTCCAGATCAGCCAGGGCTAAGTACAAAATGGCCAGGGCCAGAAATCCAATGGCAAAGGCCAGAAACGCCAGGGACAAAACAGCAAGAGCCAGGGCCAAAAAGTCCTGTACCAGAACAAAGGACCTGAACGACGAGAGGTTCAGGGCAAGAAAAGCCAGAGCCAGAAAGGCCAGTGCTATAATGTCCAGGGCAAGAGCCAGAATGGCCATGGCTTGTATGACCAGGGCTAGGCCCAGAACGGCCAGGGCCAGAAATCCAAGGGCAAAGGCCACAAAGGCCAGGGCCAGAACAGCAAGGGCCAGGGCCAGAACGTCCTGAAACAGAACCCAGGACCTGAACGACCAGGGCCAGGGCATGAAAAGTCAGAGCCAGAAAGGCCAGTTTTAGAATGGCCTGGACAAGGGCCAGAATGGACATGGATTGTATGACCAGTGCCAGGGCCCAAACGGCCAGGGCCAGTAGGGCAAGATACAGAAAGACCTGGGTAAGAGTCAGAAAGGCCAGGCTCAGGAACATGTCCAGGGCCAGTGTGAGGTCCAAGGATAGAACAGCCAGGGCAAGGGCCTTGCCCAGGCCCAGGGCCAGCGCCAGGGCCAGGGACAGGGCCAGGGCCAGGGCCAGGCCAGGTCCAGGGCCAGGGCCAGATCAGCCAGGGCTAAGTTCAGAACAGCCAGGGCCAGAAATCAATGGGCAAAGGCCAGAAAGGCTAGAGCCAGAACGGTAAGGGCCAAGGCCAGAAAGACCTGTACCAGAACCCAGGACCTGAATGACAAGGGTCAGTGCAAGAAAAGCCAGAGCCAGAAAGGCCAGTTTTAGAATGGCCAATGCAAGGGCCAGAATGGCCATGGCTTTTATGCCTGGGGCCAGAACGGCCAGGGCCAGTACGTCAAGAGACAGAACGACCTGGTTAGGGTCAGACCGGCCAGGGTCAGGAACATGGCCTAGGCTAGTGCCAGGGCCAAGGACAGAACAGCCAGGGACAGGGCCAGGGCAAGTGCCAGGGCCAGGGCCAGAACAGCCAGGGCCAGGGCCAGAACAGCCAGGGCCAGGGCCAGATCAGCCAGGGCCAGAACGACCAGGGTAATGGCCAGAACGGCCAGAGCCAGGGCCAATATCAGGGCCAGGACCAGTGCCAGGGCCAGGGACAGAACAGCAAGGGGCAGGGCCAGTGAAAGTGCAAAGGCCATGGCCAGGGCCAGGGCCAGTTTCAGGGCCAGGGACAGAATGGCCAGGGACATGACCAGGGAGAGAAAGGCCAGGGCCAGAACGTCCAGTGCCATAACTACCAGGGCCATATCGTTCAAGGCCGGGACAGAACATCAAGGGACAGAAAGGCCAGTGCCAGGGACAGACCAGCCAGTTTCAAGGACAGAACAACCAGATCCAGATTCATAGCAAGTTCATGGGCCAGGGCAAGAAAGGAAAGGGCCAGGGCCAGGGCCAGGGCCAGGGAGAGGGCCAGGGGGAGGGCCAGGGCCAGGGCCAGGGCCAGGACCAGGGCCAGGAATAGGGCCAGGGCCAGGGCCAGGGCCTGGGCCAGATCAGATAGAGCTAAGTCCCGATCAGCCAGGGCTATGTCCAGAACGGCTAGGGCCATAAATCCAAGGGCAAAGGACAGAAAGGCGAGGGCCAGAATGGCAAGGACCAGGGCCAGAAAGTCCTGTACCAGAACTCAGGACCTGATCGACCAGGGTCAGTGCAAGAAAAGCCAGAGCCAGAAAGGCCAGTCCTAGAGTGTCCAGGGAAAGGGCCAGAATGGCCATGGCTTGTATGACCAGGGCCAGGCCCAGAACGGCCAGGGCCAGTACGTGAAGAACTTGAACGACCTGGAAAAGGGTCAGAACGACCAGGGTCAGGAAAATGGCCAGGGCCAGTGTGAGGGACAAGGACAGAACAGCCAGGTCCAGCGCAAGGGCCAGGGCCAGTGCCAGGGCCTGGGCCAGATCAGCCAGGGTGAAGTCCAGATCAGCTAGAGCTAAGTCCATAACAGCCAGGGCCAGAAATCCAAGGGCAAAGGCCAGGAAGGCCAGGGCCAAAACGACAAGAGCCAGGGCCAGAAAGTCCTGTACCATAACACAGGACCTGAACGACGAGGTTCAGGGCAAGACAAGCCAGAGCCAGAAAGGCCAGTGCTAGAATGGCCAGGGCAAGGGCCAGAATGGCCATGGCTTGTATGACCAGGGCCAGGCCCAGAACGGCCAGGGCCGGAAATCCAAGGGCAAAGGCCACAAAGGCCAGGGCCAGAACGGCAAGGGCCAGGGCCAGAAAGTCATGTATCAGAACCCAGGACCTGAACGCCCAGGGCCAGGGCAAGAAAATTCAGAGACAGAAAGGCCAGTTTTAGAATGGCCAGGGCAAGGGCCAGAATGGCCATGGCTTGTATGACCAGGGCCAGGGCCACAACTGCCAGGGCCAGTTCGGCAAGAGCCAGAATGACCTGGGTAAGGGTCAGAACAACCAGGGTCAGGAACATGGCCAGGGCCACTGCCAGGGCCAAGGACAGAACAGCCAGAGCCAGGGCCAGGGCCTGGGCAAGGGCCAGGGCCAGAACAGCCAGGGCCAGGGCCAGATCGGCCAGGTCCAGAACGACCAGGGTAATAACCAGAACGGCAAGGGACAGAGCCAATATCAGGGCCAGGTCCAGTGCCATGGCCAGGGACAGAACAGCCAGGGCCGGGGCCGGGGCCGGGGCCGGGGCTGGGGTCGGGGCCGGGGCCGGGGCCGGGGCCGGGGCCGGGGTCGGGGCCGGGGCCGGTGCCGTGGACAGAAAGTCCTGTACATGAACCCAGGGTCTGAACGTCCAGTGTCTGGGCAAGAAAAGCCAGAGCCAGAAAGGCCAGTGATAGAATGGCTAGGGCAAGAACCAGAATGGTCATGGGTTGTATGACCAGGGCCAGGCCCAGAACGGCCAGGGCAAGTTCGTCAAGAGCTTGAACGACATGGGTAAGGGTCAAAACGGCCAGGGTCAGGAACATGGACAGAGCCAGTGCGAGTGACAAGGACAGAACAGCCAGGGCCAGGGCCAGGGCCAGGGCCAGGGCCACAGGGCCAGGGCCACAGGGCCAGGGCCACAGGGCCAGGGCCAGGGCCAAATTTTTGGTTAAAGATTTGATTTAATTTTAATTATGTAGTTCCAGTGCATGTATGTGTGTTTGCTCCCACTTGTTCCCAAGAATTTTTAGCCTTTTGTGTTATTCTTGTAGTAGTAACTACAGAATTTTGTCAAAATCCTAACATAGGTCCTGCCAATGAACGTTCCTTAATTTTTCTCATTCATATCTCTAATCCTGTCTCTATCATTTCTCTAATATCTTGATATGAAGTGATAGGGGTGAGTTCATGAAAGAGGAAATCAAAATCATGCAAACTATTTGGTGAAGATGTTAGCCATCATTCTTTTCTTTAATTTCAATAATTTTTTTTTTTTTTTTTTTTTTTTGGTGGAGCACGATTCTTACTAAGTTCCCTACACCCAAGATAAATGACAAACGGGTCAGCCCTCCTGACAAAATCTGCAACCCAAGAGAGAGAAAGAGAGAGAGATAGAAAGACACAGAGACAGACAGATTGACAGAGAGAGAAAGAAAGACAGCATGAGGAGGGAGAAAGGGAGAGGAAAGAGGTAATGGGAGCAAGAGAGACGTCAACCCAAGCTTCTCCACCTTCTGGTTTCACTCTCAGTACCAAAGGCATCTCATATAAGACTGGAAAGAATCCTCCACTATGACTGGTGTCTATGCTTGAAGCTCTAATTGGCTAACAAATCCTGAGTTACAGGACTAAATGAGCAGAAAAGACACAGAACTTGAGGGCAGGTTTGGACCAGGAGTAACAAACATTTCTAAACTCTTTTTTAGATACAGAAGCCATTAGGGTTCCCATGCAACAACCCTGCCTACCTGGTTATGCATATCATGGTTTAAGCATGGCTTATTCCTTCTCCCCAGGGATGATATGGAGAGGAAGGATTCAGGAGTTGTTGGGATCGCTTTAGCAGGAGGTGTGGTTTACAAGGTTTCCTTTAGCCACATCCTGTAGACCATCGGCAACTGTTCCTGGAGAGATGGACAAAGCAGGTTGTGCAAAGCTTCAGCCTTAATATTGAGCTGCAGTTGTAGACAGGATGTTCAAGTCCTGGCAGTGTTTGGTAGCACTGTTCCAAGCCCTACATTCAGGGTGTCAAGGGGGCACTCCCCTGGATTCACCTCAGGTCAGACTTACCCCTTGAAAGGCCTGCCATTGTTTCCCCATAGTAGTGGAAAGGGACAAGGTCTCCTGAGAAAATTGGGAGCATTGGGTAAGGGAAGGGAGAGTTAGGAGTAAGAGAAGGGGAGAAGAGAATGGGAAAGCAGAACAAGAGGCATCAAGAAGACTGAGTTTTGGAAAGAATAGAGGAGAGCAACAAAAGAAATACCGTACAAGATGGGGATATAATAGGTGGTAAGAGAAATCTGGCACTAGGAAAATGTCCAGAGATCTACAAGGATCACCCCAAATAAAAATATAAGCAATAGTGGAGAGACTACCTTAAATGTCCTTCCATATAATGAGATTGATATCTACCTTATAGGATATTCTAGAGCCTTCGTCCAGTAGTTGAAAGAAACAGAAGCAGACACCCACAGCTAAGCATTTAAGTGGAACTCCTGGAATCCAGTTGCAGAGACAGAGGATTGATAAGTACAGGGTTCAAGACCAGGTTTGAGATACCCACAGAATCACGTAAGCAAAACAATGAAGAGGTCATGCACCCAAGTCTGACAGTTGGGAATCCATAATATGACTGACCTAAAATCCCTAAATGCACATCTCACTTAGAAGGCCTAGTAAGTGTAAGAGACCTCTGGCAGTGGAATCAGGATGTATCCCTGCTGTATGAAAGGCTTCATGAGCCCATTCCCCATGGATAGACACTCAGCCTAGAAACATGGGGTTGGGCCTGGTCCCTGCCCCAAAAGACTTTGGGATTGATACAGACATGAGAGGGATAGGAAACAGAGATAGATATGGTAAAATAACTTTGAACTCATGACAAGTTGGAATGGATTCCCATTTAGGAGTTGAGAAACTTCAGACTGGCAGAATATATTCCAGGGCTGCCAAAGCCATACAGAGGCCTTGTATGCAAACAGATGATAAGATCTACCTTTAACTGCTTGGTGGCAGTGCAAATGTTTAATCCTAGGACACAGGAGGCTGCCTGATTTTGCTTAGGTTGAGGCCAGCCAAATCCACAGAATGAGTTTAAGTCCTACAAAGAAAAACCCTGTTTTGAAAACAAAAAACAAAACAGAACAAAGTCACATAAAGGAACAGAACAACCTTCTGGTGGTAGCCTACATGTATAAATGGTATTGAAGGAGGAAGCTTTCCCTCTTTGGCTACTTACCCTAGCTCTTGGTACCAAGTTTCTTCCTTCACTACCATTAGAGCCTAATTTTTGGAATTTCGATGTATAATGACCAGCTGACACATCCATCTTGATAAACTAAAAAACTGGTGTACTCTTCAGATTCCCATTGGTAGGCAACCATTGTTGAACTAAATATATCACAGCTTGTGATACATCGTAATAAATTCACTTTCTACATATATGGAGAGATTCATCCTACATTCCTTTTCATGCAGAGAACCTTCATTACTGCATTTGATTTTTGTTTTGTTTTATTTTTTTATATGCTTACAGAAGATGTATTCCTCTGTAAATATTCAATTTTCCATGAAGATTATTTTCTCATTATGATGCCTTTGCCAAGTGTTTGCTCTGAATTTCAGGGATAAAATTCTACATTCATTGAGCCATCATCCAGCATTCTGCCATGAGAAAGATCATTTATCTTTTTTTTTTTTTTTTTTTTTTTTGAGATGTGGTCCCTGCTTTTCTTTCCTGATTATCTGTAATTCCTGTGACAAACAGGTAAAAAAGCAAATTTAGTTCAACAAAACTCAGTGTTTAACCAAATAACAAATAACACATTTTGCATTCCTAAATCTCTTTGTGGTAGTTAATGAATATTTGGAGCTCCCTTCCAACTTTTTCACCAAGAATCACTCAAACCATTTAAGTAAGTATATTTAGCTAGCAACACTGTGTCTAGGAGGAAGAAAGGCAAATGCCTGTGTACTACAGAATGATAGCACAGTTCAGCTATAGGACAATTGCTATAGAAATGCACATCACTGCTATGTAGAAAAGTCTTAGTGCTAGAAGGCAATCAGTAACCATTGCAATTAGTCCTTAAGCACTCTGCAACCACCTGGGAGGTGCTTTTATCACTCAGGCCTTACTAGCCAATCAGGCCCCTTTGAGACCTGTCTGTCAAAAGTTCAGGGCCCTTCTGGTCTGGATTTGAAGAGAAACTGGAGCCAGTCATTTTGTGTGCTGTGCTTTGAGGAAGGGAAAACTGGAAACAACAGCATGGTGAGTGAGGGGCTCCTGTCCTCCTGGGTAGTGGGAGATGGTGAGGTGACGGATCCAGTGTGGTGGGTATTCTCTGGATCTGGCTGGGAAACTATAGCCAGACTACCTGTCCCCTGAGTTCTCATTCAGTCCTCCAAATAACTACTAATCTGTGGGCTGTAACTGCTTTGAGCACTGGGAGCAGGGAGGTGTGTATGGAAACCTCTTTTATGTCAACTTCTACATACTTCAGGTGCACCCACTGAAATCATGGCAACAAACTTCCAGAGGCCTTTTAGTTAAGTACCTTTTAGAAGTTCAACCCTTTGCATTTTAATTTTATGTGTAAGATCCATTTATTGTTAATTTTCTGCATGTTGTAAAAGACATCTCATGTAAGGGTAGCACTTCACTATTGAGCAGTATTTTACAGGAGTAGAATTTGTAACACAAAGGATTTACAAATGCTTTGAAGATATTAGGTCTCATAAAGTAGAATTTAACGGAGGTAGTACTGCCTCTAAAACACAGAAAGATAAGTGTATGCTGACCAGTCCTGTTTGAATTTTGAATCCTAGATACATATTTGTTCAACATGATTTTCCAGAACTTTGACTCCAAACCATTACACAGAAGCTGCTCTTGTTTTGCAACAGCATCTAGTCCCTTACCCTTATCAGAGACCTGCCTCATAACAAGCTGCTCAGAAAGACATTACAGTGTCATAAGCAACCTTAAATTGCATTATATCATATAGTTGCCGTTTTCTTCTCCAGAAAAGAATAGTTCTACCACTGTGGCAATAGGACACCAGATTATAAAAAGTAAACCAATGTTGTATGAGTGGCCTGATAAAGCAAAGCTTTTACTTAGGTCCTCATGCAGGTATGAGAAACATTCTTTGAAGAGATAGTAACAACCAGGGGCCTAGGCCTTGAAAGATTTTCCTAAGGGCCTGGTGTATTGACAATAAAACACTGAACCTCGTCAAAAACCAGGTATTTGCATGGGAGAGCTGGTAATTGTATGGAACAAAGCCTTTGTGGACAGGTTCCTTCTGACATGTAGATATAAACTCCATAGAGCTATGGTTCTCAGTCCCAAGGCCACTGTGGGCTTTGTCAGCAATGATCATGATATATCATGTATTCCCTAGCACTGCATTGTTTTAGTGGTGTTCTCCTGAGTTTGTCCCATTGAATGGGTTTCTACTGACTTTACATAAGTGTCCCCTTTCCTTCCATTTCCTCTGTGGAAATAGTATACAAGAGTCTATTCTCCTTAAGAAACTTTTCATGGGACACATTTCCCTATCCCAGCTTTTTTTTTAAAAAAAACTTTTCTACCTTCTACGTTTCCTATCTATCTCATTCCCCATCACCTTCATGTCAGGATCCTATATGTGGAACAGGTCCTTCAGTTTAAGGTATCTGGTGGCCTTTAGGAACAGTACTGGGAACACATTTGCTGTGTAATCCTCCCATCTCCCTAAGTAGCTAGACATGCTGTCTCCAGTCTCTACTGAAATTGTTCACTGTGTAAAATGGAGCTTGAACCAAAATCCATTTAAGAAGGATAGCATATATGAAAAGCAAACTTTGTCTATGCTGGCTCCTCTCTGAATATTTTCCAGGGATAGATACATGTTATGTTAGAAATATTTGTCTTTATGGATCTCCTCTGTGGGCGAAGTGATTTCTCCCTGGGAAGGCATATCAATGCTACAACAGATGCATTTGCATCCTGTTAGAAGAATGTTTATGAGACAATCCCTTATGTTGATGCAAGTGGTACTGGTTGCAGTCTGTTGCTCTCCAAACAATGGCCTTGCTGACTTCTGTACTATACCTTCAAATTTCTTAAATTACTGTAACACCTAAGAGATTTAAATTTTCTATTAGAGTCAGGTAGCCAACTATCCAGTGCAGTCACAGGAAAAGCATTTGCAAGCGGAGCATTGCTTCTGCCTTCAGTGCAGATTAAGGAAAATTGTTTACACTGCAGGAGATTTCAGGGTAAGCAACCAGGTGCTAAAGTCACCACTATGAAAAAAGTACATGACTGTGGTAAGGGGAGTGATTTTGTTATTTCCCAGCATGTTTTAATCTGTCATGTGTTTGAACACAGATCAGAGTATGTAGGTGTACAGTTGTGAGGGATGAAATGAAAGGCAGGATTGTTCAGTGACTAGCGTTGCCACTTTTGTGGGTGGAGCTTCTTTCAGTATCCCTCAGTCATCTTGGAGGAAATGGGTGGTGCCAGCAGCTGGCCTGTCTCTCTGTTAAAAATGTTTTTTAATGAGACATTTTAAATGCCATATTCTCTAGATCTCTGAGCATTTGAGGGCTGTCTGAGTGTTTAGCATACCTTAGTATACAAAATATCCCTGTAATTAATCTGTTTTGAAAACTGGATCCAAGCTTAGAGGCTGTGGAGGGATATTTTACTCAGGGCCCTGCAGCCTGACTGTAACTGGTTTTTACTTAGTAGGTTACACTTATAACCATAGAGGACAAAGAGGTAGAGAAAAACTCCCTGTGATTATAGAGGCTTAACCTTAATAAACAGCTCACAGGAAAGACTGGGTGGCATAAATATTTTGTTAGCTTGAAATAGACCAGTAAAAGCTGTAGGCAAACTTCCAGAGATTTGGAAATAGACATTTATAACCTTACTGGTCACCAAATTCTAGACTACCTAATTATCAGAGAACATTCAATTTCTTCTGTTTATGAATTCACACTCTCCTAAGAATTAATTCTATGGAAACAAAGATAATAAGACTCACAGTTATTCATTAAAAGGTGAGTTTGTCATTGTTAACTTCCTTCAGGATGGTGATAATCCATTTGTTAGAGTAGACTTAGGGATTATTGGATTGCAGTCCATTTCTTTTGAGGAAGCTGTCCAACATGATATATGTAGGATCTTTTAAAAACCCTGCATACACAATGACATTTCAGCATTTAAACATTTCACGACTCTGCTCTCCGATTAAATAAGGGATGAACCTGGGAGTTTCCCACAATCATGTGGGAGTCAGTGAGAGTCAAATGTGTCGAGTATGGCAGACCATTTCATCATCTGATTATTTTGTTATTTGATTATTAAAATAGGACATTAGATAATCCATGATCAGTGGATTCCACGATGTGGGAAACAATTACTATGTGCCATCTAAATATCAATTTTGTAGTTAAAATATTTAAATTAATCATGACAGCATCGTTCAAGAGCCTGGTTTGGAGCCACCTTAGGGAAGTAGATGATGTTAAATGAACTCATTGTTAGATTATTTAACTATTTAAAACAATGATTATAGTCATCCATGACACCTGCAATCTGGTGCTGCAGATCATCTAATTATATAATTAAAGTATTTAAATTGACAGTCTGTGCTAATACCTAAGATAATGTAAATATTTGTATGGTTATGTAAACAACAACCCTCCATTCAATGAAGAGACCTGCAAAGCTCCCCTTGTGGAGATAATTTGCAATATCTTCACATTTTATGATTCATTGACTCAATTGGTGATGATGACATCCTTCATGACTGGAGTCTGGCATTGCTTCCCTGCCAGTAAAATGCCACTTCTCCTATTTATTGTGACAATTAGCTATTGCTGACTTATTTAATTCTTTAAATTATATAAGCGACAGACAATGCCATCACCGATTATGATTAGTGTGCAAATTTCTATCAGGGACAAGGTTAGGTAAGATTTAGACATGGGCAGAGCATTTTGTGAATGATCTATGCATCTACCATAGTAAAAAGGATGCTGGATGATTGAGTCCAGAAGATTTCTTGGGGCCATTCGAGAAGTACAAGGAATTCACCAAGGCCGGCATGGTGGTCTGTGTGTTGACTACCTGCTTCTCCTTCACATCTGCACATCGGTTGTGATCTACCAAGAGAGAATTAGTGGCACTAGGAGGTCGGCACCATCTCCAAGACCTGGCAAAAGGATGACGGCCCAGAACACGGAAGAACATCTCTCGCTCAGAGATGCTGACTATGCCCCAGCTGCAGCCATCTTTTTTGAGCTAATAGCAACATCTTGGTTGCTACTTGTAAGACAGGAATGGGCCCATTATCTCAGAGTCTGCAGCACCAACAGAGATTCAGGTGCTGGTGACGATGTCAGGCCAATAGAATTCATCATGCAAGACAGTAAGATTATCTGACGATTAACTTATGGCATTTTAAAATCTTGATGACAGCATACATTTCCATATCTGTCAAGTCTGCCCAGGATTGGAAGATAAAAAAGGTCAAAGACTTACATATTTAAAGATGTAATTTTAAATTCTTTCATTATAAAATCTGTGATCCCTGAAGTTTGGTGCCACCTTGTGTGAATCAAGTGTGACAGACGACCCAACTATCTGATTATTTCATTATCCAAATCTGTCTTTTTCTACTCCAGGAAGAGGGAGTCTTGATCCACCATGTTGGTTTTAAATTGTCTCTTGTGATTTATTTCTTTCCTCCTTCCTTCCTTCCTTCCTTTCTTCTTCTTTAAATCAATGTTGATATCGATTTGTTATCTCTCTAGGGGTTAATTATGTGCAATTATCTCTTTATCATTCATTTTTTGTGCATATCTATGATTAAGAACCCAATGACACTTCAATATTGAGCAATCATTTAGGCTTCACGCATAAAACACCATTCACTGGTTTAAAGTTTATTCATTTAATTATGAAAATCTGTCATTATGTATTCAGTGATCACTGGAGTTTTTAGCCTCCATCGTGCAGACCATCACATCATCGAATACACTTACTTCCTTAACTGTTAAGTTAGGAAATTAAAATGATAATTCATCACTTAATTAAAGAATTTAAAATACAGGTAATGTTATGGGACGATAAGTCTCTTTTGGAATCAGATTTTGGGAGTTGATGTAACATCATCTCATTACTTCATCATTTAGCTATATAACGGGATTTTTACATGAGCGCTAAGGCCTAGGACGTTGGTGCCATTTCATCAGTGTTAATATAAAAGCCTACTATTTATTATCAAGTTAATTTATTATCAATTTAATTTATCATCAATTTACTTTGGCCCTGGCCCTGACCCTGGCTCCTGGGCCCTGGCCCTGGCCCCTGGCCCCTGGCTCCCTGGCACCTGGGGCCCTGGCCCTGGCCCCTGGCTCCCGGCCCCCGGCCCCTGGCTCCTGGCCCCTGGCCCCTGGCCCCTGGTCCTGCCCTGGCCCTGTCCCTGGCCCTGGCCCTGGCTGTTCTGGACCAATGCAAATCAAAACAATGCCGAAACCATGGGATCAAGCCTCCTTAGGGGTTGAGAATGAAGAGGGATTATTTGATTTTCAAAAAGAGAAAAGGTTTATGGTAGAGGCGATTAATTGTATTGTTTCCATTCTGGAAATCATATAAAATGGAAGCATAGAAAAATTTTTTAAAAAACTCATCATTGTACTGGAATGGCTTAAGATGCTTTCTTTTCATGCTTATAGCACTATAGACATGTTGTAGCTTGAGAGATCAGGTAAATATGTAGAACCCAAAAGAGAGAGCCCAGCTTTGCTTTTGTGAGAAACTCAGTGAGGCTGTAAGGTTACTTCCATCTTTAG